>NW_005842741.1:245942-256230 GCF_000455745.1 Alligator sinensis
AGGACTTCCCCATAAATCATAAATTAAAGGAGCTGTCATTAGAGGTATAAATGGAACATGGATATGTAAAATGCAAACCCTCTAATTTAAACTCTTTGAGCATTTGATGGTTTAAGAATCTGGAAAGTGGTAAGGCACATGCTTTGCATACGAGGCATTATGGAGATAACGTATTTGGTCAATATCAGAAAAAAATATATCACTCCCCTGTTTGATAATCTTGCAAGTAGTAAACATTATGATAAAATAAGATGCATTATTCATAACATCTTGCAAGAATTACAGTTCTGTATAGTGCAAGAGATACTGTTCAACCCAGTTTAAGGCATACTTGTGAGAACTGTCCCACTTAATAAAATCATAGTGTTGTAAGGCTGGAAGGGACCTTGGGAGGCCATCTAGTCCAATTGCTTTCAATCACCAAGACCACCGTACAACTGAGGTTTGAAACATCAGGTCGGCCAATTGTATTAGACATGGGGCAAGCAATTATTTTGGGCAGAGGGCCACTTACTGAGTTTTGGCAAGCCATCAAGGGCTGCATGGCAGGCAGCCCAGGGCAGATAAATATTAATTTTCTAAATTTTTTAGGGGCCCCATGAGCTGAACAGAATGGCCTGGCGGGCCGCATCCAGCCCCCAGGCTGCATTTTGCCCACCCCTGTATTAGACTAACTCAGACAACCCAGCAATATTTTTACACAGTTTAACTAGAAAATACTTTACAGCTATATCTGCCTGTTGACTCACACCACAATGGAGAGTGCTCCCATCTGAAAGGAAGGCTTGAAGTTAATGTCTTACATGGAACCTCAAAGTGTGACATAAGAGGGTATATGATCGTCAGATCACTTAATTTATCACAAAATACTATTAAAATTAATTCAAAATTTGGTAGGATTGACACTTGATTTTCTTGTATATCAGGACTGTCCAACTACTGAGCAGCTACAAGCCACACTGGCAGGGGTCACATACTGCCCAAGCTGCACCAGCATGTGTCACAGGCCCTGTGGACTGTACACTGCACAAGGACACCTCCACTATACCATACATATGAGTACCCTGTCCTCACACTCTGATCCCCAGACCACAGTTCGTGGTCTCCTCCAACCCCATCAGCTGTGATATATCACACTGCTCTGGAGCAGGGACAGGAAATAGGAGATGGAGGAGGAGGGAGGGAGAGCTTACTGCAGCAGGGGCAATGGGAGCAGTGGTGGCTGGGTGAGAGCCTGGGGTCCATAAATTAACACCTTGCAGGCCACACATGGTCCACAGGATGCCAGTTGGATAGCCCTGTTGTATAATATTCTTTCCAGTGACTGACCCTAACTAGCAAGGTCCAGTTTTTTGTAAGGAAGGAACTTCAAAATATGCAATTTAAATATGTAAATTAGTACATTTTCTTATGAGAGAATAAACCTTAGTGATAGACTTTAAAGAATGGCTGCTGAACTAGAATCTAGAACACTAAAAAAAGTATTTTGTATGCTTAATTTTCAACTTGTTTGAATAGTGAATGTAGAGCACCCAAGACTGTTGAATCATTGGATTATTATTATTATTGTCGCTGTTGTTATTGTTATTATTATTACTATTGCCCCTTAGGCTGAACTGTTTGAGAAAGATGTTGCAGCATGCAATGGAATCAACAGTCAATAAAGTATTTCATTGTAACTGCTGGGGAGAAGGTTAGTGTGCTGCTTACTGAGTAATGCAAAACCAGCTAAAACAAGAAATACAAATTTCAGAAGTAGTTTTGGAGCCTTTCTTTTTCCTCAAGTGGCCTCTACGTCACTACTCTAACATGGAAAGTATGAAGGCCTCCTGACTTACGGTTTAACAAAGCCCTAGCCATATGGATGTATATCTCAGAATGAGCCTTTTACCAGGAAACCAACAGTGATGTCAGCAGACTATAAACAGTGGTAGACTTTTTAAAAATAATATCACTTACAATATAGCAAATATCATAATCACTTTTATTCTAAAATAGTACCACTTCCCCATCAAGAAGCTGGCAACAATATTAAATCTTCAAATAAAAATGCCAAAATTTGTTCATTACTATAAACACAATCTAGAATTGAAAAAAAAAGCTCTCAAATTAGTAAATAAATGGTTTATCACAAAGTAGTCAACCAAGTATTGTTGTTTTAAACAATGTCTAATTAATTAGTCAGCAATGCTCATTTTTAGTTCTAAGGCATTCAGTAATGAATCTGTATTCAATTAAAAATCAAATCCTAAAGGGTGTGTGTGTGTGTTCACACACACACACACACACACACACACACACACACACACACACACACACACACGTCCTTGCAGATTTGATTTTTTCCCCCCTCTCTATAACTGTCTGAAAAAGTCCCTCTATTTTGCAAGACTAAAGGTCTGATAACCCAGATAAACTTATATTCTGCAACAGTCATTGTGCCAAACCACTACTGATTTCCCTGGAAGTTAGGTCACAAAGCAGAAAGTGAGATTACCTCTAGTATTATTATTACCAGCACACCACAATCAAAGTATAAGACAAGAGATAACAGATGGATACAGGCAGACGGGGGAGTACAAGGAAACAATAAGGCAGTATTAAGCTAGGTTTGCTGGCAGTGGGATCAATGCACTGACTGCCTAACTGTTGCAAAGTTTTGTTAGTTCTGAAAGCACAGAGACTTTTAAGGAGGATAATGAATAACCTCATGGATATGGGGTGCTCTTCCTAAATGCAGCAGGGCAGAATGGGAGAAAACACTCAAGGTCTGCTGCAGCCCTTTCGGTAAAGAAACATCCTAATGTTAATTTGGCGAAGCGACTTAAAAAGCTTTACCTGTTCTTTTTCTCTGGACAGAATCATCCTTCATAGTTTCTCTCTGAGCTGATATTATATAAAATTATAGTTTACTGACTTAGGCTTTAATCCTGCAACTTCTAACAGGCAAGAAGTCTTGCATGCATTGACTTCAAAAGGTGTCAAAAAAACCCGCAGCAGTGGGGTGACGCACGTGGCAGCAGCTTGCACCACCCAAAACCAGAGCCTGGCCAGCTGGAGCCCATACTCCAGCTGCCAGCCAGGTTCCAAATGCCCAGATTACCCCAGGAGGCCCCCAGTTAAGGCTGCTGGGGCCAGCCCAGGTTCTGGTCCCAGTTTCTCCTACCCAACCCAGGGCAACTTATCACGTGCCAGAGCCTGCATGCATAAGCGTCCCCTGGAGACAAGTAGCAGTGGCACAACTATGTGCTGCTGCTATTTGTCCCCAAGGAAACGCACATGCATGCTCATCTGGACATGTCCTTTGAGTCTGTCTGTACCACCTGAGAATCACACTAGGGAGCAGTGCTGTGAAGCATGTTGTGCGTGCATCATTCCATGAATCAGATGATGTAAGAAGCATGTTAGTACATCACTGGAGGCATGCTGATAAACTCATTCTCATGGGAGAGCGTAGTGGCACATATGCCATGCCACACTCAGGTGGTTGCATGATATCTCTTTCAGGGGGCCGTATGTGCATACTGTGCTTTACGGCAGTGCTCCCAAGCATGGGCCTCAGGAAGTGTAGACACATTTACATTGGCTTATCAGTACACAAGTGGATCACAGAACAGGATCATGTGGAATGCCAGACAATTACATGATCTCAACAAGACTAACAACTCCCTACGAAAGCAGGACGTATGGTCACCCTACATATATATGTACATAGCTTCTGGCTCAATCCGTTTACTTCATTACAGCCACTGAATAAGTAGGATATCCAAAGCACCCTGACAGGCACCAGCTATTAAAGGGACTGGCAGCCAGCAGAAGGCACAGAAACATCTACACTTGCCTTCTGACAGCTGCTGGGAGCCAACAGAAGTTTAAATTTAAATCACTTTCACAACACATCTGTTGCAAGTGTACTGTCAGCTTACAACTTCCATAGAACTGCTTGTGTGAGTAAAGTTATGCACAAATATAAGTGTTTGCAGGATCTGACAATAGCTTCAGAAAAAAACCCAACAAGTGTTAAAAGAAGTAGGACAAACAGAAAAACAGAAACTAATGGCAACTGCTGTTTTAGCTCAAATGAAAAGCCCCCTGGAGAATCTGAAACCCAATCACTACAGCACTGTGAACTTGAAAGTGAAACTAGAAACTAAAATGAAACTAAATCAATTAAATGCTGTATTGCTTAAGACGAACAGAATGAAAAAGTAAATAAAGAAAATAAAGTGACATACATATTGGATTTTGATTTATTTTTAAGTTTTTGTATCTATGGTAACATCAGTAATTGGACTATTAATATATTATGGAATATTATATATATATTATACACACACACACACACACACCATATATATGGTAAAATATAAGCTAAAGACATGCTTGTTCACAACATATGATTGTAATATACATGGTGTCTCTAAATCTTTATAACCTACAAATTCCCACATTTGAAAAAAACTCAGAAGTTGTGAAGTGCAAGGTTAAGGTTCCTGATGCAATCTCAGTTAGGACCCCCTTATACATATTGACTGTAATACATATGTTAATCACATCATTTTCCCACCAGGCTTTGTAACTAACATTCTTTTTGTGCCAATCCCACCTGGGTCGCCATGTGCGAGTTCTCTCCCGATCCCATCCTTGTCGCCATGTGTGAGCCAGGGGTGAGCCGGGCCCGTCTTTGCGCACGCGGGCTGTGGCCAGCAGCCCGGGTACGCGGGGTCGGAGAGGACCGGTGGCAAGCTAGAATTAGTCATGGACGCATAATGGTTGATTTAAAGATTGTTTACTTACACCAAAGATGGTCGCGGTGTAGGCTGGACAGTTTCCAGGTTCAGCTCCACTTAAATCCTCGTTAGAGGACTACGACAATTCATTCTTTGCCCCGGAGTTATTGAAGCTCCACGGGTTCGGTAGTTTCTTTGCCCCAGAGTTATTGAAACTCCGCGGGTTCGGTAGTTTCTCGTACAGGAAGGGATACGTCTAGGAATTTATCGGCGACGGGAGAGGCTAGAGGCTGTTCGTTCTTTTCCCCGGAGTTGTTGAAGCTCCGCGGGTTCAGTTATCAGGCCTCTAATCGCTAGCCGCCACGTGTGCATGTATTAGAATCGGCCGATAATGTGGCACGAATCTTCATACAAATGGCGGGAACTCCTTTGCACCGTGCATTTCCCGGATGCAAAAGAAATGCACCATGCAAAGAAAGCTACAAATTTGGCGGGAATACTCCGTTGCACCGGGGTTCTCCTCTGCAGCAGAAAACGCCACCGTGCAAAGAAGCTGCAATTTAGCGGAAAAATAATTTAGCAGTGCCGAAGCGCGCACAAACAAAAAATCACAACTTTGGGTTGTGACACTTTTAATGCATTTTATGTAATTTTTAAACTTTTCAAAGAACCTAGTAAAGAATCCATCATGAACTATACTGACCCATTACATGGGTCATTAGTAGGGTGGGGCTCTTTTTATGTCCACAACACAGTTCTCTACCACTTATGCCAGAGCTTTCCAAACTGTGTGCCGCGACACATTAGTGTGTCGGCGGCAGTGTGTAGGTGTGTAGCGCGAAATGCAGAAAATTTTGCGGAAGGGCACCGCGGAGCTCCCTTACTCGCGTCTGCTTCCCTTGGCCCCTCCCCCGGAACTGAATTACTGTGTCGCGAAATGATGCATGTCTAAAAAGTGTGTCACCAACATGAAAAGTTTGGAAAGCTCTGACTTATGCTAACAACGAAACTGGCAGCAGTACAAGATTTTATCTTCTCTATGGAACTACAACTAGGAAACACACACACTGCAAATGGCTTGTTAGGCAGTAATGTTTTAGACTCAGGAACAATGAGTTTGGTTCCAGGTTCTATAGGGGAATGTGCTCTAATAGCTGCAGACCTGGTTGCCCCTGTCCACCACAAGCTTCTTCCTGTCTAGTTCTGCTTCTGTCACCACCTTTGTCCTTGCTCCCGTTCATTCTCCTACAGCTCCTGCCCATGTTCCTCTGCCCTTCCAACCCATCTCCCTTCAACAACTCCTGTCCTTCTCCCCCTCCTTCTTCCAATTTCCTATCATCTTCTGTCCATACCAAATCCTTCATCCTCTCCACCCATTACTCCTTGCATTTCCTCCCCCTCTTTTCCTCCATATCTCACCTTGCTGCATTTGCATTAAACTGCTTCCTCTTCCCCTTCCACAATGGCTCCTTACCAGCAGATGGGCAGTGAGAGCACACAAAAGACAATCTTCCTACCCTTGGTTCTGGTGCTTGACAAATATCACCACATGAAATATGTTATTTGGTCCAGTCCTGCATACTTGCAGGTGAGCATCTTGACTCTTGCGAAAAAACCCTTCAAGAATCTGTAATATCTCCATGCTTTGCAGCTGGGAAGAACAATTTGGCCTGGGGGTAAGCCTAGTGTTAGGAATGAACTCTGAAGAACATTAGCACACACTCAATAGAAACTTGTTAGACTCTGCAAGCTAAATTCTCCAAAGATGCCAATGTGCACTGATCAGGCTCCACCCTCTAACAGTTCCTATATATCAGTGCATGTTTTTAGGCTATGTCTACACTGCAAACTCAACACGCCTGGCAGAAGAGTGCTCAAACACAGCACCACTGCTTCCAGTCAGCTTCCTAAACCAAAGCAATGTAACCCAACGCTGCATAATGCTGCTGACAGGCTACTTAGCTGTGCTCAGTGACAACCTCCCCTCTCCCCCACACATACTACAGATGGCAAGCTACACAGAACAAGGTAAAATGTGTGAGAGAGCCCTTTCTGGGCACAGTAAGTTTGCAGTCTGGGCCTTAGTATGCCTGTTTTACAAGCCTTGTGCTGGCAGGAGCTCCAGCATCAGAAGCAGCTGCCACAGGGAAGCTGCCAGCGGACATATATATATATATAGGGTGATGATATTACTTTAAGGAAATCCAGGACATTGCCCACCCTCTCCCACCAAGTCAGCGGTGCTGCCCGCCTATCTGCCTGGCACACCATGCTGCTCTGCGTACACCCTGCAGACTGCAACACCAGACTGCACCCCTCATCCCTGCAATTCCAGGACTTCTGTTTTAATTTTCACCAACTGGCTGGGGCCTACAAAATCTGGGATTGTCCAGCCAAACCAGGATGTATAGTCACCTACATATATATGTACACAGCTTCTGGCTCAATCTGTTTACTTCATTATAGCTGCTGAACAATTAGGACACCCAGTGCACCCTGGCAGGCACTGGCTGTTAAAGGGACTGTGGCAGCCGACAGAAGGCACAAGCACATCTACACTTGATTTCTGACAGCTGCTGGGAGCCAGCAGAAGTTCACAGAGTTGGTGCAGAAAGAAAGGGCTTTGTCACCCAGATGAGGGGTGAAGGTTGACAGACTCGCAGTTATGCTGGCAGAAATTTTGCTGGCAAAATGATGGCTTGTAGACCAGGCCTTGGTTAACCAGAAAAACAGGTTTCAAATGCGTGCGTTTTCACTAGATCAGTGGACTACTTCATGAAACTGGAACTGCTAATTATTTAATCTCACTTAATAAAGTAAAATTACCACTGGATACAAATTAGCATTTTAAACATGAGTAAAGGAGACACATTTTTCCACTTCAAAGGATATTCTGAGTGAACACTTGTTGAATCCAAAAGCTGAAAGTTCATTTTACATATGTCCATAGCCTTTTTGGCAGTTGATATCTCATAAAAGACTGAAGTTCCTCTGCCAGTTAAAATATTTACAACTACTAATTATTTTTGAATGGCTGAATGAAAATAAACCATCATTTTGTAAGCGGTTAAGAAGTATCAAGGAAAGTTTTTGGATTAGCATTCTTGTTAATTGCTAAATCAGTCCAATGACTTTACAGGAAATTAACACTAGACAGAGCTCCATGAAAGAAGTTCTATCTTGTTAGTCAGTAATCTACCTAACACTTTTCTGGTCTGCCAACTAAATGAAAACAAGAAGAAAAGAGACAAATGGTTTCTGTGACAGGACAATCTCTGCAAATGACAACCCTGTGGCCCAACTGAAGAATCCTTACTCAAGCAAAGCATTAACCTTAGTGGGAGGCTCTGCTTGAATAAGGATTGCAGCTCAGGGCTCATATACCCAGATCATTATTCAACTATGTATAAATAAAGCTGTGACTTAGAATGACAAAACTGTACTAAAAATATGTTGTTTATGAAGTGATGGGACCATCCATGTTTCACGAGCTTACTTCTCACGTTCAATACTTAACACTCAAAAATCACTACAAAAGGTGTATTTCTGAAGGGACAGTAGCAAAAACCCACATTCTTTCTGAAATGTCCCAGTGACACAGATCATGTAATCTCTGTATGAGGAATGCATTAAAACCAAAACAAATCCTGTCCTGGCACAAGTAACTCAATGAAACTGGGAATATAAAATGTTCATCCATGCCCGGGATGTCTAGCCAGAAACTGATGGAAGCGTCTGGATTTGCGTAGGAGGCTCTATCTCTGTGTCTATGTGCATAGCACACATGGACACGGGAGATCAGAGCCCAAGTGCTCTTGCTTTGGGGAGGATCTTGGCTACTTCTGACAGAGACCTAAGGGGGTTGGCTTCACTGTGGTGACATCCATATGTTATCATGCCAATTAAGTACAATCAAGCTGAACTCTGTTTAAGTGTGTATACACTCAGGTGTGTATGCAATGTGTGTGTCTACACACACAACATATGCATACATATATATATATATATGTATATATACACACACAGCATATACATGCATACATATATATGCATATACACATATATGTGTATATGTTGTGTGCATGTGTATGTATGCATGTATACGCAACATATACATACATATATATGCATATGTATGTGTGTATATGTGTGTGTATAGTATACTTACATACATATATGTACATGTGTACATGAAGTATACATGCAATGTGTGTGCACATACAATTTATACATATATACAAGTACACACATGTCCATTTGTATGTAGGCTGTGTATATAAATACATGCATACATACATATATACATATGAATATATACACACACACATATACATGTATATATATGTTGCATATATACAGACAAGGTTCTTTGGGTGAATCTGATATCTTTTATTAGACCAACTTAAATAGATGGAAAAAAATTTAGGTTGGTCTAATAAAAGATATCAGATTCACCCAAAGAACCGTGTCTGCCTATGTCCTTAGACCAACACGGCTATAACCTACACCCGTTGCATATATAGACACATGTACATGTATGCATACATAAATGTATGAATATGTTGTATACATACATGAAGCATGCATGCAATGTATGTGCACACACAACACATACATATATACATACACACACGTGCACATACCTACATATATATGCATGTTGTGTGTATTTGCATACTTATGTGTATACAGGTTTCCCTTGCCAACCGCTGGGTTTAAGTTCCTGAAAGTTCCTGTGGTTGGCAAAACCGGAAGGGCTGGGGGAGAAGGGGCTGTGGGTTGGGGGTGAGGGTCACCAGCAAGGCTGTGGGGGTGGAGTGAGAGGCCTGAGCAGGGCCAGAGGGGCCGTGAGGGGGATTTTCCGACTGTACCCCCCCTCTTCTCTGAAGCATGGATACTCAAAACTGTGGTTGGTGAGGGAAACCTGTATACATATATACACATGTACCTGTTGTGTCCATAAAGTATACATGCAGTGTGTGCATGCACAACATACACATTCATAGGTATATACATATACACACAACATATATCTACATATGTATGTGTGCATATACACATACGTGTGTGTGTGTGTGTGTATAGAGAGAGAGGGATCTCTCAGTGTTTCCCAACCAGTGTCCACAGCACAAAAGCGTGCCATCAGAAATGAACAGGTGTGCCATGGAATTTTGCTATGGCAATGAGCTACAATAGATATGAGGATGGGGAATGCCTTAACAGGTGTGCCCTGGCAAATTTTTCATTAATGTAAATGTGCCTTGGGCTGGAAAAGGTTGGGAAACCCTGATATAGATATATGTGTCTATATACACATATCTAAGTGCATGTACATCTAGATACATGTGCGCACACACACGTGCATGTACATGTAGATAGATGTTCATAAATACCCACATAGAAGTGAGTCTAGAAGTATATCTCTGGATAGCTAGAGGTCCGTCCATAGGTATCCGTTGGCTGCACATACATGAAGCAGAGGCGCAGCGTGTGCACGCACTCAGCCCGCAGCGGCGCCCCTCCATCGGATGCCCACTCCCAGAGCCCAGGCAGGCACC
>NW_005842741.1:256787-261886 GCF_000455745.1 Alligator sinensis
GGGAGCCGAGCCGAGCCGCGCCGCGACGCGCTGCAAAATGGGTCGGGGCTGCCGAGGGCTCCCGCCCGCCTTGCCGCCTTCCCGCCCGAGCCAGGGGGTGCTGCCGGGCGGGGATGTGGAGCCGGCAGCCTTCCCTGCCTCGCCTTGCCTCGCCTCGCCTCCCCGCACACAAGTGCAGGAAATGTTCCACTGACCTACATATTTTTCCAAACATACGTGACCTTTTTTCTCTCTCTCTCTGTGGGAGGAGACAGGCGAGGAGCCAAGAAAAGGAGAAGCTTGGAGAGAGGAAGAAAACACCCAGGGAAGGGACTCAGCAAAGCCTTCCAGCCCGTAGGAACTTGGTTCTGTTTGAGGGACCCCGAGGGTGCAGTTTTTCCTCACTGTCCCCCCACCCAGCACCACCAAAGAGGCACCAAAGAGGCAGGGTGTGTGGAAAACTGCTCCTGGCATTTGCCCCTGGTTTCTGCTGCACATGGCCTTGCTGCATTTGCCCCCCCCCCCTTGTAGGCACAAGTTAATAAATAATAGCCCCTTTCACCCGAGGGGACCTCCCCCAACATACCCCACACTGTGAATATTCATTGTGTCGGCTTCACACTGGTTGGCAGGGATGTTAATGTCTTCCCCTCCCGGTTTTGTAGCACACAGCAGTTAAGTAAGGTGTCTGGGGTAAAGCTGGCTAGCGAGCCCAGCCTCCTGCTCACTTTCAGGGCTTTGAGTTCAGCACAAGTCCCTTGGCCTCAGGGCTTTGGGTTCAGCACAGGTCTCGCGCTCTTGGGGCTTTGGGTCCAGCACTGCACCACCGAAAGCAGAAGTGTTTCAGCTGTAGCCCACTAAAACCCAACCAGCTGCCTATCTGCAAGGCTGGATTTGCACTTAAATCCCTCCCTCCTAAAGTGAGGCCAGTCTACCAAAAGGAAGCCTCCCCCCTCCCTAGTTTTCACTAGCTGAAAACTGCCAACCTGTGACTCATAAGTAGCAGAAATATTCTGGTTCCATAGAAGAGGTGGGAATTACCCAGTGGCAGCAGCAGAACAGGCTGCCCCCTCTGGCTTCCTTTTTTGTCTCTATCCTGAGGGCTGCTGTCTCTCTGTCTGTGAGGTCATTTCAGGCTGGCCCCAAATAACTGTGAGGTGTTCAAAGCATGGATGGTAGGCCTGGGCTCTCTAAAGTTCATTGCAACTTTGTAATAGATATCAGTTGGAGCATGATTATAAAATCATAGAAAATGAGGGTTGGAAGGGACCTCAGGAGGTCACCTAGTCCAACCCCCTGTTCAAAGCAGGACCATCCCCAACTAGATCATCCCAGGTAAATATTTGTCTAGCTGGGGCTTGAAAACCTCCAAGGATGGAGATTCCACCATGTCTCTAGGTAACCTGTGCCAGTGCTTCACCACCCGACTAGTGAGAAAGGTTTTCCTAATATCCAACTTAAACCTCCTTGCTGAAAGGAGAAAAGTAGAGACCATTGCTCCTTGTTCTGTCATCTGCCACCACTGATCAGTCTAGCTCCATCCTCTTTTGAACCCCCTTCAGCTAGTTAAAGGCTGCTATTAAATCACTCCTCAGCCTTCTCTTCTGCAGACTAGATAAACCCAGTTCCCTCAGCCTTGCCTCAGAAGTCATGTGCCACAGCCCCCGAACCATTTTTGTTGCTCTCCGGTGGACTTTCTCCAGCTTGTCCACATCCTTTCTATAGGGGAGGTGGCAGGCCCCGATCCTATGCAAATTATGGATTTATATAGGATGGTTTGGGTAGGGATGACCATGTCTCAGGCAGGGGGTTGGACTAGATGACCTCTGGAGGTTCCTTCTAGCCCTGCTTCTCTACGGTTGTATGATGAGGCCATACAACCCCATTGCCTAAAGGTGGGGTGGCCAACCTTGTGGCTTTGTGCAACAAGTGTCATATGGGCATCCAGTGTGTGTGGCAAGCAGCAGATGGGGGAAGGGGCAGGCAGTATGGTGGCAAATAGAGCACGAAGCAGAAAGCAGAGCAGCAAATTGGAGAAGGGGATTGGAATAGCACTCTGGGAGGGTGCAGGGCTCATTTGTGGCATGCTTGCCATTGAGGTTGGCTCCCACTGGCCTAAAGCAAGGTTCTCACCTACTACAGACATAAACAGTAACGCCTTATTTGCTTATGCAACTCTACACCCTCAACTAGAGCAAAACCTTTAGAGAGTTCTTTTTTTTTGTAAAGTAGGTCATTCTTTTTATTTCCCACTTGCATTATTTTTGTCTAATACTCCAGAAAAGTAGCCAGTAAGTTATAAGGAAATGTGTTACATCCTAGGAGAAGTTGTTTATTTTTAGGTTTGCTTCTGACTTGCAGTGTTCTTCCGTGCTGAGTATTGTTATCTCCTTGACCTGAGCAATAAACCAATTTGGGATCCTGTGGGCAGATTGTGTTAGGAGGAGAAACTGATGATGAAATCAGGTGTTCCTTTTTGAAGCAATTTGTTTCATAAGGAATGTACAACTCCTTGTTCCCTGAAGCAAGAGGCAGTAGCTTTGCTTACAGTTCCAAGCTTTCAGCCAGCGCTCAGCCTAGATGCTGCCACACTCCTACCAGGCTGTATATATAGTGCTTCTTGCTGCCTGGGGAGAGATCCCAGACTAGTCTACACTACAGAGTTTTGCTGATGTAGTTATGTTGGTTAAGAGTGTGAAAAAACCACCCCTATCAACAGTATATCTATGCCAGTGAAATGCCTTTGTTGTTGCCGCAGAAAAATCCTGTCACCTGGGTAACACAAAGTGGTTTAACTATACAGGCAGAATAACAACTCCTTTTGCTGGTATAAACTGAGTCTCTACTAGAGAATGTGCCAAAATAGCGATGGTGGAATTGCAACGGCTTGCAGTGTAGATCAGTCTTTTCTGCCTTTTTCAGCCATATGAACTTTCACAAAACAAGAGCTAGCAATACCAATCCACCCACATGTGGTTTTCATGTGTCTTTGCGTTTTGGTGGTGACATGTGCCTGTGCTGTGTCCCACGTTTTGGATGAAGACTACTTTTCTCAGTTACCAGGTTCTATGAAGGAACATGACTATTTCTAGCAACTGTTTTAAGAGCAGCTGCAATTATGCCCAACCCATGACATTACGGAGTTATGAAAGATTATTTAGCTTCAAATTATTCCAGGCTGCAGTTTCAAACAATGGATTTATTTTTTCACTTTTTAGTCAGTCACTTTTGCATCCTATCTTTATACCACAGCCCTTACTAATGTTGAAAGTTATGTACTTTTAACCAAATTAAATACAAACTTTAAAAGGATCCTCCTCCCTTCCTTTGTACATAACTCAGAATTTTTTCCCGGTTTGGAAATAGCGATTAAATGATCCTCTGGCAAACTAAAAAGCTTGAAAGAATAAAGCATCAGGTACATTTGTGCCTCTGATGTTATTTTCCTTGTGTTGCACAGTATAGTATAATATATAGTCCTCAGTCTTCGTTAAATCACAAAAATGGGTCTTCTCATGATCACATGCACCATGATTTGCTATTCCAGTTTTTTGAGTACAAATACCAAAGTTGCACCAGAACATGGATGCATGTTTTCAAAATCCACTGAAGAAAATACTTTGTGCAATATATATTCTTTTCCACGTGGTCTTGGGTATGACTGTAAACTGCATCTGACTAGAGGGCTTGGTGGGAACCGTGGTGGGGCTACTCATGGCAGGGTAACTCCTATAAAATACCACAATGTTGCAAGCTCCAGAGTAAGGTGAGTATAGGGTGCCTTGAAACCCCAGCCCCCGCTGCCTTGTGAGTACTTCTTGGTTGGAGAAAAGCCAAGGGACATCATTCTGACAGAAACACACCCTGGCTGAGGTATTAGGCAGTCAGCAGTAGCTCTAATCTGTTGCTCTCTGGCCGAAGCTACAACCATTGAAGCACTGAGCATCTGGACTCGGTCTGGCTTTGGACTCTGTCTCAATCACAAACTAAGTCTATTCCATCTCGGAGGAAAGGCAGCAAGAGGGCACAGCAGCCCCCCTGGCTCTCCAGGGACCTAGCAGATCTCCTGAGGCTAAAAAGAAAGGCCTACAAAGGGTGGAGGATGGGAGTCACCTCCAAGGAGGATTATTCTGCACTGGTCCGGTCCTGTAGGGAGCAGACCAGGAAAGCCAAGGCTGCAACTGAACTCCAGCTAGCTTTGAGCATCAAGGACAATAAGAAGTCCTTTTTCAGATACGTGGGGAGCCGGAGGAAAAGCAGGGGCAACATTGGACCCCTGCTGACCCAGATGGGGCAACTGACAACTGACGCCCAGGAAAAAGCCAACCTATTAAATAGGTACTTTGCGTCAGTCTTGCATCAGTCCCATGGGATGCCCATGCCCGCTACAGGGCCGGGAAGTCCGGGTGAGGGTGATCCCCTGCCCTCCATTAATGCTGACTTTCTGAAGGAACATCTTGAGAAGCTGGATACCTTCAAGTCAGCTGGCCCTGACAATCTTCACCCCAGGGTACTCAAGGAGCTGGCGAGCATCATAGCCCAGCCTCTAGCACGGATCTTTGAAAACTCTTGGCGCTCTGGTGTAGTGCCCGAAGACTGGAAGAAGGCCAATGTGGTGCCTATCTTCAAGAAAGGGAGGAAAGTGGATCCGGCTAACTATAGGCCCATCAGCCTGACTTCTATCCCGGGGAAGATCTTAGAAAAGTTTATTAAAGAGGCCATCCTTAATGGACTGGCCGACGCCAACATCTTAAGGGATAGCCAGCACGGGTTTGTTGCGGGTAGGTCTTGCTTGACCAATCTCATTTCCTTCTACGACCAGGTGACCTATCACCTGGACAAGGGAGAAGAGATTGATGTCATATATCTTGACTTCAAAAAAGCCTTCGATCTGGTGTCCCATGATCGCCTCTTGGAGAAACTGGCCAATTGTCGCCTTGGGTCCTCCACGATCCACTGGCTGGAAAATTGGCTCCGGGGTCGGACCCAGAGGGTAGTAATCGATGGAAGTCACTCATCGTGGTGTCCTGTGACCAGTGGGGTCCCCCAAGGCTCTGTCCTTGGACCCATACTGTTCAACATCTTCATTAATGATGTGGACACTGGAGTCAGAAGCGATC
>NW_005842741.1:262287-276921 GCF_000455745.1 Alligator sinensis
ATGGGACTCTTCAGCCTGGAAAAGCGCAGGCTCAGGGGTGATCTGATGGCCACCTACAAGTTATCAGGGGTGACCACCAGCATCTGGGGGAATGTTTGTTCACCAGAGCGCCCCAAGGGATGACGAGGTCGAATGGTCACAAACTACTTCAAGATCGTTTCAGGCTGGACATAAGGAAGAACTTCTTTACTGTCCGAGCCCCCAAGGTCTGGAACAGCCTGCCACCGGAGGTGGTTCAAGCGCCTTCATTGAACACCTTCAAGATGAAACTGGATGCTTATCTTGCTGGGATCCTATGACCCCAGCTGACTTCCTGCCCTTTGGGTGGGGGGCTGGACTCGATGATCTTCCGAGGTCCCTTCCAGCCCTAATGTCTATGAAATCTATGAAATCAATGGGTGCCTATACACATATGTTGAGGCTACTCCAATGCGCTGTAATTACAGTGCTTTGGAGCAGACTTAATTAATCAAGTCTGCTGGAGTATGGTAATTACCATGCTCCAGTATACTCCAGTGTCATGTGTATCAACATCCCCGTGCTGAAAAATGGCAGTGGGGTGCTTTAACTAAAGCTCATTTGCTGCCTTGCTCTCGGAG
Organism: Alligator sinensis; assembly: GCF_000455745.1. Lineage (NCBI taxonomy): Eukaryota > Metazoa > Chordata > Crocodylia > Alligatoridae > Alligator > Alligator sinensis. Next base: position 262,887 of record NW_005842741.1, read on the forward strand.
CTGCTCTAATAAAAGTGTCCCAGCTCTGCCTTCCAGAGCACGTGTATAAATGCCCAATGGGCTAAAGGGAGGATGCTAGGTCTAGGGCAGCCTTCACTCCTCCATACTCTTGCCTAGGTGTACACACTGAAGGTCTTGGTGTGATGGTCTCATAGATCTATTCTGTGTACACCATGATCCAGGGGATCAATGGTTGCCAAGACTCTTTTCCAAAGAAGGTCAGTCTGTAAGACACAAGTAGTGATATATAAGATTAGATGATGAAATTAAATTGGACATTTTTCCTACAAAAAATAAATGAAAAAGAACTGGTTTAGGGTTAATTTTAATTCATAAGCCATATTATAAATGTAACACTGGATTAGACTGGCAAACTGCAGATCTGCCAAAAGTAGAGCAAAATTTTCCCAGAATTTATTTAAAAAAACAGTAATGATTCATAAACTAATTAAATCTTGCATGAAGCTAACTATAAATTGTTATCTATAAATTGTTATCAATTACTTACGGAAATAGTGTTATTATTTAACCTGATACCCTATATAAGAACTCCAAAAAATCATCAAACTCTTTAGTAAATAAAAAAATAATCTTATAATAAAATATTAGTAAATTACTTCTAAAACACTGTAACTGTGAACCAAAGTAGCAATCATTTTTTGCAGTCAGAGGTTGGTGCCAGTGCTACTCACATAATCTCAGCATATGAATTTAATTACTAAAGGGTATAAGTAATTTCTTTTTAAAGAAAAAATATTGCATGTTCTATGTGATCATTTGAATATAAAACCTATATTTGGAAGAGAATTTGTGGGTCTGTATGTAATAAAGGGAAAAATCTCTGATTAATGTAGAGGAAACAAAAAAATGACTTACAGGTCATGGCTCATTGAGTGTGATGAATATAAATTAAAAGACATAAGATGCGCCGATGGAATTCCATTCCAAGTTGAATGGAATTTAAAGCTGTTCTCTTGAAATTTTGAGCAAATGAAGGAAGGTGCACAAGGATTTGCTTCATTAATACTGCAGTCATAATGGTGCAAATGATGGGACTGACCATGGACCTTTTGCTCCTCTACACTGCACATAAGAAAGGGTAACCAACAAGCAAAGATACCTTGCAAACAGGTACGCTCCCTTCACTCCAAGTGTGTGGCAGTATAAAGCTCATTTAGAAACTCCATGGGGCACCTCTACACAAGACACTTTGGCACCATAGCGACGTGCTATGGTGCCATAGCGTCTGTTGACAAAAAGCACAACGCCGCTGCTATGGTGCCATAAAAACATGCTCCCCCATCATAGTGCATTGCCATGGCAACGTAGCAGCTAAAAATAGCCGTGCGCCACTGGCACGGCGCAGTATGAGCTATTACTGAACCATGGGCGACAGGTGGCGCCTTAGTGGGGGGGGCATGTACCCCCCCTCCCCCCTGAGACCAGTCAGCGACCAGGGGGTCCTCCCCATGGTCGATTGTGCTGGTTGGGAAGTGGCTGTGGCATTCCCACTCACCAGTCAGCTCTCGCAGGGGGACACCAGCACTCCTGCCTGCCCCCCCCACCGCCCGCCCGTCACCTGAGCAGGGAGCATGGCCTGACAGGGGGTGCACTGGCGCTCTTAGCGGGTGCACCATGTGCACCCCCTATGTGTTGCCACTGTACTGCACCATAGTTTTCATAGATTTAATAGACATTAGGGGCTGGAAGGGACCTCATGAAATCATTGAATCCAGCCCCCCTGCCAAAGGCAGAAAGTCTGCAGGAATCAGATGATCCCAGCAAGATAAACATCCAAATGCCTTTTGAATGAGTCCAGAGTAGGTGCTTGCACCACCTCTGTGGGGAGTCTGTTCCAGGTGTTGGACACTCGGACTCTAAAGAAGTTTTTCCTTATATCGAGTCTGAATCAGCCTTCTAGAAGTTTGTGGCTGTTTCACCTAGTTATCCCTTGGGGAGCCCTGGTGAACAACTGGTCTCCCAGATCCTGGTGCACCTCCCTTATATACTTACAGGCAGCCACCAGGATCCCCCTGAGCCTTCTCTTCACCTGGCTGAAGAGTCCCATGTCCCTCAGCCTCTCCTCGTAAGGCTTGCTTTCTTGGCGTTTGATCATACGGGTGATCTTTTAGTACTTCCAAAAGAAAGTACTAAATGAAGGTGCAGTAACAAAGGCCCCATACGGCCACATGTAGATGTGTCCTGTGTAATTTTTGCTTGTGTGGCTTGTACTTTGACAAAAGTATAGACTCCAGAGTGCTCTTAGAGGATAAGTGGAAGCTGAGGGAGCAAAAGTGTTAAAAAGGTAAACATTAGTGGGGGATGGGAGAAGAGGAGAATGTGGGAGAACTGCAAATGAGCCAAAAAGGATGGAGAAATTCTTCAGCAACTGTAATTAGGATAGATTTCAGAAGTAATTGCAGTGTTCCAGCATCAGCAGATATTGTAGGCAATATCATTTCAGCAGTGTAACATTTACTCCTCAGCTGCATCTGTGGAGGAGAAGGCAGGGTGTTTAAGCACACAGGGCCTGGCTGGTTTCACCACCCTGATTTTACCCAGGTGTAACTCCACAGACTTGAAGAGATTTCTCCTGCTTACACAAGGGGAAGCATGATCAGAATTACGCCTACAGTTTTCCAGTGAATGGAATAACATTACTCTTTAAGGCCAAAGACCAGGAGACAGCAATGTGCACTGTAACAAATGTGCACTGTCTGGCTACTGTTGAACTAATCCGCACAGTATGTATTTAATGCTACAGCCTTGAAAACTTGCATTATTCATTTAAACACATAAGAAAATATATGCAATTTAAATAGCCATTCCAGTTATGGGCAGTCCATTATGAAGTATTTTTCTATTTTGATAAGTCTGTAGACTTCACTTCATTAGCAGGGGATGCTGTGTACTACAACATCAGAACATAAATGCCATACTGGGTCAGAAACAGGGCCATTTAGCCAGTACTCTCTCTCATAGTGGCAGAAAGTGCTAGTACTAGAATCTCTCCATATTTAAGCCTTGGTGAAGGGTAGAAAAACACACAATAGTAGTGTCAGCACAGCTCTTACAGACTGGAGATAGAAAACTCAGATCCTCGGCTGTAGATAACATAGATTTGGAGCATTAGTTGTCAGACAGAAACTCTACTCTGACTTCCCCGGGACATCCTCAAGTAGTTCCCTTCTGTACAAACTGATTGTGTGGGCTTTTCTGTGAGCAAGAGATTTCACCTCAAATTCTTTTGCAGAGATTATACATTAGCAGTTCATGCAGCATCAGAAAATCAATTATCATTAGTACCACATGCAGCTGAAGGGCATGGAGCAATACAGAATTCATTTTGTACAATTTAAAAAAAAAATTCTAATAAAAGTAAAATATTTTCCAAAGGACTATTTATAGGCTTTGTGTAGGAAGTAAAGTTTCTGAAGCAAAGATTATGAAGTCCATCATTCACTGAGGTGAATGAGATGTGAGTTCTCCTCTTATTTACTGCTGTTGTTGGTCAGGTATGGCTATCTGACAGGATAGGTCGTTTCATAGTTTCATAGTTTCATAGTTTTAGGGTCGGAAGGGACCTAATAGATCTTCTAGCCCGACCCCCCGCCAGGGCGGGAGAACAACAAAAGAACCCTAAACAAAAAACGGGACTCAAATGAGTCCAGCCAGGTAGGTATCCAGCCTCTTCTTAAAGATCCCCAGGGTAGGGGCCAGCACCACCTCCCTTGGAAGTTGGTTCCAGCTCCTAGCCGCCCTAACTGTGAAGTAGTTTATATGTCGATACTTCTGTTTTGCCAATAAAAAGATGTCTTTAAAAATAAAAAGCTTCACATATTACAGAATGCAGGATGATGATGAGGTATTGTGAAACTTAACTTCTCAAATTCATATTACATTCCAGTTACGTAGATTTAGTAATGATTTTTTTCACTTAGAATATTGTTTTATTCTAACTATTGTTCAAATTTCTGACCCAGAGAAAAATGTTTATTTTCACTCATCTTTAACTCTTTAAATTCCCAATGGACTCCACTCAAAGTATCCAGAAAAAAAATTTGGGGGGCAACACCCAATCATGGAGAATTTCAGCCAGCCAAAGGAAATGTGTCAACATAGTCTTAACATGTGAAAATAGGGTTATAATAAAAAAAAGTGTTTGGCAATTTTAACTGCAGTAGGCTCTACAAAGAACCTGTTATTATACTTTAAAACTTGCTTTTGCCAGAGGACTGCAAAATGACAAAAACATCCTTCTTCCAAAAAAAAGGTACTAACCAAAATAACAACAGCTGAAACCCACTGCCAAAAAGTTAGTCCTGTGGGAAGAAAATTATGGTAATTGAAAAAATTTCCTCCTCACTCTTAACAGACTTGCCAGATACTTGTAACATTTTTAAATGTATTAAATCACATAGTCACTTAGCTTTTGCTTATCCATATAACTAGTACTTGATTCCACTACCCTAGTAGGTTTATTATGTAATATTGTGTACCTATATTTTAATCTTCTGTTTTTCAAACTGGGGTATGTGTACCACAGTGGGGAGTATATGTTTAAACTTGGAGAGAGTGCACAAGTAGGTTGAATGGGGAAGGTGAGGTGAAAATGCAAGTGGAGGAAAAGAAAGAAAAAAAACGGAGAACTGTACAAAATCTCTTAGGCTGTTAGCGAGGTCACACTGTGTTTGCAATGACACAACATATTTCTTTATTATCCATAGCACAAAATCAGATGGGAACACAGCAGCATGACAGGAAAGTCTGAGGGCCACTGTCCAAATCCATTCCAATACTATTGACTAACAACAAACTGATTCCTCCATAGATAACTCGTGGTGATGTGAAGTTTTCTAATTCCTAGGCAGGCAACATGTATCAATAATTCTAACTGACCAAGACCAAATGAAACATTAATGTATGGGCTCAGAGCTGAACTCACACCCAAATTCTGCTGTCATATACATATATAACTGCAATTTCATGTGATTTCTCTTGAAAACAATGGGTTAATACTCACCATTGGCATAACTAAGGTTAAGTCTGTTGCCGTAAATGGAGTTCCACCAAGAAAAAAAATAGTGCTGCTGTGCCAAAAGTCAGACTTTGGCCTTGCCTTCACAAGTATTGTAAACTATCCTAGGTGAGTAAGTAATAGCTTTAGTTTGATTTACGATAATTCCGATTTCAGCCCTTCCTGAAAAAATCAGCCGTGACAGCCTGCTTTAAAAAGTTGATGCAAGGTTGGAAAATATATACTGAACTGTTAATGACTTCCAAGAATGGTAAACAGTTTTGATTTTATAATGCATACATGGAACTAAATACTTTTCAACCTTGGGTTGCAAATTTCCTACTCCTAGTGCCCTGTCATGGTTCAAATACTTGAAAGTTTTGACTGGCAATGCAGGCTTTTCTTTGGGACGAGTCTGTTTCCTCTCTTTGATTATTTATTTTTAGAAAGGCAGAAAATAAAGATCTTTTCTGTGGAGTTGTCTGCCCTAGGCAGCTACCATTCAGAATGGAATTTGAATAGCAGTTTGCTGTTCAAACAAATAGTGCTGAGTGCACTGTGAAAATATAAGAACATGAGAGAGACATAGAAAGGTGGAATGGAGCCATGTTCTCCAGCCGTGGAATTAAGGAGGCTTTGGAAAAGACAGGAAAAGAAAGGTAGTGAAGAGAGTTTTAGCAGGGCGGGAAGCAAACATGAAAAATGCCCTGAGGGAATAGAAGAAGGAGTATATGTAATGGCACATGGAATGGGTAGGAGACAGAAGTCATGAAGGAGACATGCAGGAAACTAGAGGAGTCATGGAGGTTTGTATAACATCAGACAGAGATGCAGAATCATAACAAGACAACTGGTGCCAGGGCCTCAGCAACATATGGGGGCAACACTGACTTCTGACTGCTGTTGCCACCAGCATGGTTGTGTGGCTGCAGCAGCAGCTGTTATTTTTCCAAGTCAGTGCCCAGTGCTGTTGCCCCTGTTGGGGATCTGCACTGCCTCATGCAGCTGCAAGGTCCCTTCAGCTGTCCAGCCCTATGCACCAACCTGGGCATCAAGGGGTCCTGGCTCATGCAGGTTTGGGGACCTGCACTGCCTCATGCAGCTTCAGGGCCCCTTCAGCCCTCCATCCCTGTGCACCAACTCATGCACTGAGGGCTCCTCCCTCATGCAGGGTTGAGGACCTGTGCTGCCTCATGCAGCCACTGAGGTCTCATCTGCTCTCCAGACCCTCCATGTACCGATCTGTGCACCAATGCTGTGGCTCCCTCCATGGTGGGGCTAGGATGCAGCCCTTTGGCAGAGATGCCTTCTGGGTGCTTCTGGGGCAACTGCTCTGCCCTGCTGGTCAGCTCTACCAGCTCTTCTGCAGCCATCATCATCGTCCCTCATGAGAGCCACCCTCGTGCTGGGCATGTGGGCTTTCATCCCTTCTGGAGGCTCTGCCCCCTAGGTTGGAAACAGACCAGTGGGAAAGCCTGAGGGGTTAGTTCCCCCTCAGGTCCTCTTTTTCTCCTTGTCCTTAGGTTAGGGTGGGGCAAGTCTTCCTCCTGCCTTCTGACTGGTGGGGGAGGGAAATGCCCCACCAATCAGTCTGAGCCATCTGGCTTAAGCTGCCACTGGCCTACCTTGTCTGAATTCAAAGAAGAAGGGAAAAGAACTATGTCCAGTTTCAGAGAAAAAGGAAAAGTGGGTGATGGGTTCCCAAAGAAGTTATATAGGAAGAGATTCTACAAATCTTTAGATCCTCAGCTGTAAATAGGAAAAGAAGAAAATCCATCACTGAGAAAAAATATTCTCCATGCAGTGTTTCAGACATTGCTGCAAAACCACTGCTAGCCAGAGTTAAAGGTAGGAAAGATGAATTACATAAAACCTATTTCCCCATTTCTTTAGGGCAGACATCAAACAAAGAGCTGGCTAACTGTTCAAGAGTTAACCTGGCTTGTGACAAGGTAAATCTCCCTGGAAGCAGAGAACATTTGATTAATTACAGAAATGTTCAGGGCATGCAGCCCTGCTACTGAACAATTTTTTTTTCTAAACATGGGCAGATACGAATTTCCAAAGAGAAAGTGACCATTTTTATTATCTAGAAAGTAAGCAAAATATTCTCATTAATGGTTAAGTTGTAGGCACTCACCCGGTAATGCATTGGTGAAGTTCCCATCTGCTAAGGTAAAATTTTCAGTCTTCTCTTCTTGGTATCACAGGGGACTGAGGTAGACTCTTAACAGACAATATTAAAATGTTACCTAATGAGCTACACATTATTCAAAATGTCAAATTCTTTTGAAGTATCCTTTCCCTTCAGGGGAGAAGAAAGGCACTGATTAGCTTGAAAGGGAGTCCCTGAGTGTACTTAATATAGCCACATGATAAACCTCATAAATTAAGAAACTCTAGAACTCAATCAAAATAGGTCCATGGTTTAACAGAAGAAGGCCAGGCCATTTTAATTTGCACAGAGGTGGGTGACTTCTATCTTGTATGCAGTGGCAGAATCTGTGGTGCAATCAAGATCTGAAAGTTATCAAACTGAGACAGACAAGTGGAGAGTAGTATGTATGACACATGTCTGAACATGGAGGCCAAGTACAGAAGTTACACTTATTGCATGGTAGGCATGCAGACAGTACTACACAGCTGTAACCAAATGGATGGTCAGGGTACAAAAGAGCGCTGTAAAAATGGCAGATCCCACTCTAAGATAACCCTGGATGGATATGGTATCAGATTTCAGTGCTGTAGCTTAGAGGGAGCAGACAGAAGTGACAATTTTTGTCTGATCTGGCCACTGAAAGCAGTCATAGCTGTGACAAAACACAAGTGCATGGCTGCAGACCACTGCAAAAATGGCCAATCCAGTGACAGTCTGAACCCTCATTGCATGAGCTGCACTTCTGTCTTTGCCCAGAGGGCCATAACAAACATGCGTACCAGATCCCATCATGAGTCACGTTACATCGCATTCTGCCAGCAACCTATGGAGCTTTGCTGCACCCAGCTCCCCACCCCACCATGGGGCAGTGGTCTAGCCTCAGTCAGAGCTTGTGTGGTCTGCCCAAGCAGTGGACCAGCCCCACCCTCGGGCTGTCACTGACAAGAGTCAGCGAAGCCCCTGTTTCCCACCCCACTCTCCTTGTTCTCTCCGGCCAGCTTTAAGCCACTGTCTGGTATTGCCCAATGTGTGGATTCCATCTACCCCTTGTGGGTATTTGTGAAGATTGCAGCTTCAAGTTAAGTGCTATGCTCATCATGGACACCACATTCACACAGGGGCTGTCCAAGATGTTCATCTTGTACAGTGTTGTTTTGAAGCATCCATATCCAGATCTTGGTCTGTTCAGCTTGACCCATGCTTCTCTATCAAGGATGTGCTCAATGGGAGACTCATTTGGTGTTGCTGTAAAATGCTGTAGGAATAGGCTTCAGACTAGATTACTCTGAACAATCATTTTATTTCCATATACCCCATCCTTTACCTAAATTTAACACAACACACAAGGCTATAGTACGCACCCTGCCAGGCTCTCTGTGGGCCCAGAAACCTGTCAGCAGAGGAGCAGTTAGGGTCTGTCCTTTTATGTCACTTGGTCTAATGTCCAAGACTGCGGGGAATACATTTGTGTGTGTGCAAGTCATGCAGTCTGTTATGAGTCTCTGAGCACTGTTAAGTGCAGTGTCAAGCTTTTTAGTGAAACAACTTCTGGATCATGTAGGAGCACAGTGATCTGCTGGGGTGTATATCTTTGCAAGTGCAGTGGTTCTGAGGACCTTGGAATTGGCCATATCATGCTGGCTAAACATTTCAAGGGAGCTATTGGTGCAGAGACTTTACTGCTGACCTGAATATGATGTTTATAGGTGAGGGAACGGTCTAAAATGACTCCTTGGTAAGTTGGAGTATGCTCGTGGGGAAGGATATAGTTGCCTACTCTGATATTCAGTGTGGTCTTGACTTGACAATTGTCCATGTGGAAGACTGACAATATTGATTTATTGATGGTCCTCACTGACCTGGTGCCTTTCAAACAACGCCCCCCACCCCCAAACTGCCACACCACTGGAATAAAGCAGAGGCACCAGGCTCAGTCCCCTCTATTGTTGTTGAAGGCTTATCAGTCTGTGTTACTGATTGATTGGTTGAGTAGGGTCATAAATCTGGGTAATTGAGAACTGACCACTACATCCCTCAAGGTCACATTGCTTTCCTGACAGAGTTAAGTGTGTTTATTCAGACCCATCTGACACAAACCCTAACCCAAACAAACCCCAATATATACTGAAAGCTTTTTTTGAGCCCCACAGCCAAGATGTAACCAACAGGTAAATCCAGGCATGTTTGCTGGTGATCCGCTGGGCGCTGTTTGGCAGAGCAGCTACAAATGAGCACCTCAGCAAGTAAGGCACAGCAGAAAACGGGAATTCTCCCTAGCAACACTACCCCCCTGCTTCCTCCCTCCTTGTCCTCCTGGAGAAGTTTCATGCCTCTGAGCCCTGATGCTTGGGTTTTTCAGCCTTTCCAGCTCCCACAGCAGGGAGATAGAATCCAGGCGTCTGAGTTTTCTCAGCTGGGAGGTGGAATGTGGGTGTTCAGTATTATGGTCAGCACTGGGTTGTGAGGAGCTGCACAGCTTTCAGCCCCAAGTGGAGGAAAGTGTCCAGACAGGGGACTCACCAGACTTCCCTCAGGGTCTCCCTTGTCTGCAGACTCTGCCTTTGTGTGTAGGAGGCCCAGTTGTGGAGCCCAAGATGCTGGATCCAGGATGGTTGGCCAGACACATGCAGAGCCCCTTAGACATATGCATAGATGTCACTGGTGACATAAGAACCAAAGGGGACCCTTGATGTGGGGGGTTGGAATGCACAGGTTGGTGCTGTTTGCACCTACAGTGCTACAACACTTGAATATGCTGTCCAGGACCAGGAACACACTGCAAAGGTCCAAGAACAAGGTCTACAGATGACCGTTTGCTCTCTGAGGGAGATTGCATATGCTGCTATGGAGCTGAGAGAGTTGCAGAACCAGGATAAAGAGTTTATGCTCAGGGGCAAAGCCCTTTTGGGATACAGCTTTGACACCCCTGAATGGTGTCACCACTGCATCCCACAGGGAGACGGTTGCCCTCCTGGACCTGAGTAGTGGGGCAGGCTGCTACCCACTCCCCCCAGCATGGAAAGCCCCACTCCAGGGACTTTCCCTGGGGCAACATACCCGGGGGGTGGGAAAGGGGGGGGAATTGATAGCAGCTGTGGGGGAATGCTCCACACTGTGTATTGATTGGGAGATTCTGGGGATGGGGCAGAACAGGAGATATGGAGCATGGAAGCTGCTAACCCATTGTCTGAGGAGCTAGGAAGGCATCTGCTGGGTGGTGCTGTCACCTAACTTGGAGGTCTTCAAGAGAAGGCTTGACAATCACCTGACTGGGGTCATTTGACCTTGGTCCTCTTTGCTGCCAGGGGCAGGGGGTTGGACACGATGATCCATTGGGTCCCTTCCTACTCTATAGTCTATGAATCTATGAATCTGGTGGGGCCCACTCCAAGGAGCAGCAGTGCAAGAGGGGAGGGGAACCAGGCTGCCTGAGACCTGATGCCAAGGCCGGGATTGACTCACCCTGCCTTCCAGGGCCATTAAGCTACCCCCAGCCACTGGCAGTCACTGGCATAAACACAGGCACGAACATCGTGTGCTCTCAGAGACTGGGGGGACATAGCGAGTTCCTGCAGGCAGCAGCAGTGCTGTTGGCAGTGGGAGCGCGGCAGCAGCGAGCAGTGAGCTCCCATAGGTGGCTGCAGCTGGTGGGGGGGGGGGGGGGGTGATGCGCTGACTGCAGACACCACCATCAGTGTCAGCCGTGGCCAGTGGCGATTGAGGATCACCTGCAGACACTGCCTGTAATATTGGCAGCAAGTGGAGGTGGGGTGGCGAGCTGCGACCTCCCGTAGGCGCCACCAGCAATGTCAGCGGTGCTTTTTGCAGGGGGTGCACTGCCAATTTCAGGGGATGCATGTACACCCATGTGCACCCCCTACACATTGCCAATGGGCATGGGGCTCCAAAGAAAATGGGGGGGAAGGGAGCTCCACCTGCCCACCAGGCCTAGCCACTGTGGGCCTGGGTCCCACTGTGGGGGAGCAGCGCAGCCTCTGTTGGGAATTGCAGAGCCTTGGGCTCTGGTCCAAGATCAAGAGCAGGCAACATTCCACAGATTTCCTTTATTATGCATGCGAAAATGTTGTCAACTGCAACATTTAATTAAATCGAGAGGGGGCAGTTTTGCATGAAGCAGTCCTTCTGCTGCTCCAAGGCTTTGTGTTTGTTAAGTTCAGCCCCCCCATGAATGCCCACTCACTCCACGACATAACCATCCAGTGCAGGCAGGGTTTTTCCCCACTCAATGTTAACTGAGAAGAGGGTTTCAAATTTTGGAGTGGGCAACGTTGCACAGTTTTTGTTTAATAAACACACTGACAATTTGGCAACTTCGACATTAGATTAAAATGAGGCACGTCTCTTCCTTGCACCACATTCCTTTGCATCCCAGTGCGTGCCCCTGGCAGGGGTTGGGAGAAGGGAAGGGGGATGGTGCCCAGGCAGCCTGGATTGTGTGCAGTGGTGCCCACTATGAAAAGCCAGAGGAGCTTGTGGCAGGAGACCCATGGCCCAGTGCCAGGGCAGGAGCACGCCAAGCCCTCAGTCTCTACTTCTCTGGGGAGGACTCCCAGTGTAGGCAGGTGAGGCAGTCAACCAGGGCTTCATGGATCTGGACAGCTTGTTGTGGTGCGGGGCTGGGGCCACACACATGGGCAGGGGGCTCACCCTCTCCCCCATCCCTCTTCCATGTGTGTTTGCAGTGCCAGGCCCAGGCCATAGTTGAAATGCTCCTTTTGCCAGTCCAGCTGCCCCCCATAGGGCCTCATGAATCAGGGCAGCAGGGAATAGGCTGGGACCCTGATGGGAACTGGGAGGGGCAATGACATTGCTGCTGATGAAATTGGGGACCTTGGGAGTGTAGTGCCTGCTCTCCATTGCCCTGAGGAATGGGGGGTTGTGCAAGAGGAGGGTATCATTCTCATTCTCCATGTGCAAGTTGGTGGCCCAGTCATGTCCTGGACACCTGGGTTCTGTGTGTGTGTGTGTCTGCTTGTGTGAGTGTCCAGGATGCCTGGGACCCACGTGTGTGCGGGTGGCGGGGCACATACACTCACGTACTCACACACACAGAACCCAGGTGTCTGGGGTATGTGTGCATGCACGCGCATGCGCGCACACACACACACAGTGGGTGCAGGGCATGCTGAGTGGGTATGTGGTGGCTTGTGGCTATGAGGATGCATACTGAGTGGGTATGCAGGTAGCTTGTGGCCATGAGGCTGTATGCCATGATGAGTTGCTGGTGCAATAGGTCCAGGTGGGCGGCTTTCATAGTTTCATAGTTTTATAGTTGGTAGGGTCGGAAGGGACCGGAGGAGATCATCTAGTCCGACCCCCTGCCGTGGCAGGAAAGAAACATGGGGGCAAACAACCCCACCCACACAGCCTCCTTTTAAAGACCCCCAGGGTAGGAACCGGCACCACTTCTTTTGGAAGTTGGTTCCAGGTCCTAGCCGCCCTGACAGTGAAATAGCGCTTCCTAATGTCTAGCCTGAAACTACCCTAGCTAGCTTGTGTCCACTGTTTCTTGTAACTCACGGGATTGGTCAGGGGAACAGGGACTCTCCCAATGCCTGCTGGTCCCCCTTGACTAGTTTGTAGACTGCCACTAGATTCCCTCTCAGCCTTCTCTTTTGGAAGCTGAACAGGTTCAGGTCCCTCAGCCTCTCCTCGTAAGGCCGTCCCTGCTGACCCCTGATCATGCGGGTGGCCCTCCTTCGGACCCTCTCCATATTGGCCACATCCCTCCTGAAGTGCGGCACCCAGAACTGGGCAGAGTACTCCAGCTGCAGCCTGACCAGTGTCACATAGAGGGGGAGAATCACCTCCTTGGAGCTGCTTGAGATGCATCTGTGGATGCACGACAAGGTATGGTTGGCCTTCCTGACCGCATCCCCACACTATCGGCCCATGTTCATTGTGGCATCAATGATGACTCCAAGATCCTTTTCTGTCTCAACACTGGTGAGAAGGGAGTTCCCCAGCCTGAAGGTGTGCCGCTGGCTCTTCCTCCCCAGGTGCATTACCCTGCACTTGTCAGTGTTGAACCCCATCCTGTTCTCTTCGGCCCAGCCCTGTAACCTGTCTAGATCCACTTGCAGCTTGTTCCTTCCTACTAGCGTACCCACCTCCCCCCACATCTTAGTGTCATCTGTGAACTTGAACAGGGTGCTTTCTACCCCCTCGCCCAAGTCACTGATGAAGATGTTGAATAGTGCGGGCCCGAGGACCGAGCCCTGGGGAACCCCACTGCCCACATCCCTCGAGGTCAAATAAGACCCGTCCACCACCACTCTCTGGGTATGCCCCTCCAGCCAGTTAGTGCCCCATCTGACCGTGTAGGCATCAACACTACTGTCTCCTAGTTTCTTACTGAGAATAGGGTGAGAGACCGTGTTGAAGGCCTTCCTGAAGTCCAGAAAGACTATATCCACTGCGACACCTGCATCCAAAGACTTGGTGCCCTGGTCATAGAAGTCCACCAGGTTGGTTTGACAAGACCTGCCCCTAATGAACCCATGCTGGTTGTCCTGAGCATAACCTTCCCTGCTGGCCCTTCCTGGACATGTGCTAGGATAATTCTTTCGAAAAGCTTCCCCAGGACCAAGGTAAGACTCATGGGTCTATAGTTTCCTGGGTTCTTCTTCCTCCCTTTTTTGAAGGTGGGGACCACATTGGCCCTTTTCCAGTCCTCCGGCACATCGCCTGAGTGCCATGAGTGCTCATAGAGCTGTGCCAGAGGTCCCACAATGACCCCTGCTAGTTCCTTCTGCAGTCCGGGGTGGAGATCATCAGGATCTGTGGATTTAAATGCATCTAGTCCCTCCAGAAGTTCCCTGACAAGGTCCTCATTAACC
>NW_005842741.1:276936-280780 GCF_000455745.1 Alligator sinensis
GCAGAGGCCCCATGGTACTTGGCACCTTCTTTTGCCCCCCTATGTATTTGAAAAAGGACTTCTTGTTGTCCTTGATTTGGGTCGCTAGTCCCAGCTCCATTTCCGCCTTGGCCTTCCTGACTGCCCCCCTATATTCCCAAGCTACTGAGGTATAGTCCTCTCTTGTGAAGGCCCCTCCCTTCCAATGGGTGTACGCCTCCTTTTTTGTTTGGAGATGTTCCCGGATGCTTTTGGTGAGCCATGGGAGCCTTTGCGCCCTCTTGCCCCCTTTGATTCATGTAGGGATTACTTCCCTTTGAGCTTGGAGGATCATCTCATTAAGGAGTGACGACTCCTCCTGGACACTCAACTTCCTCCAGCTCTGGGACCTCAGTGTTTCCCCCACTTGATGTCTCCACCAGCCAGTCAGGGGCAACTTAGCCATTAGGCTCTGCTCGGGAGTCTTTGGCAGCCCAGGGAGTCCGCAGGGCATGTTGGGAGGCCTGTGAGACCCCCCCCTAACCTGCTGTACTCAGGCCATGCAGGCAGACTTAGAGCACGCCCCCTCCCCACAGGGCTAACATATATATTTCTTCTTTCTGACCTAAATGGGGGAACCTGGAGTCAAGCTCAAAAGTTAGAGCACTTCCACTTTGGGCTTAAATGCCTACACTTAGCCTGAAACTCTGAGAATCAAAATTAAATCTGTATTAAAGATAACAGCACTGTTATTTTTTTTTAAACTGAGGATAAAAGCAGAAGTTGCCCTTAAATACTCATTGAACATAGTTAAGTTTCATTCACATTGATGTGAAGGGCCCTTTACAGCAGTCAGGAACTGGATCGTCAGGAACGGGATGTTTAGGGAGAGCTCACTCTAGAGGGACTTCCTCAAGGAGTGTAAAAATATCTGGAAATAAAATTAAGAAAGGATATGTAATGTTGTCATTTTCCTGAACAAAACCCTTCTATTTGGGTAGCTATTCTTAAGAAATGAGTCAAGATTCCACTGAAAGAGCAAAGAACAGCAGATTCAGGACATCCAGCAGAAAGGTATTTGTCTATTTGTTTTAACTTTCCATTAAGAACCAAGATATCAAATTGTTATGTTCTTGCAAAAAATTTCTGAAGCCTAGTACTATTGGCACCTTCAGTTTTAGTTTCATTTCCCTTAAGGACAAGAAAGTTTCATGTCTGTAAATGGATACTGTAAAACATTATAATTTAGGTTAGGCTTTATCAATGTACAGTTTACATTAAATTAAAGCCCTCACACATGATCCAGTCATAATACGACTTGGTATTTGATGTGATGTTTTAATATATGAGAAAATAAAAAGCATCTCTCTTATGGCTGTTAGATGACAACTCGAGATGGCATATTTAGGTGTTCTTTTATATTTTGTGAAAAGCCTAGTTTAATGGCTCTTTTTGGTAATGTACTATTAATGCCTTTTCAATGATAAAAAGTATCAGAAAAAAAAATTCTCATTCTCTTGTTTTTTTATTCTTCAGATATTATTTAAAGCACTTTGGGGAAATTAACTGAGAGAACTTCATATGAATTTAACATTAAATATGTCTTATTTATATCGGTTCTTTGAGTGGTAGTTAGGAGAGAGAATTAAAATGGTCAACAGAAAGATGTAGTTAAAAATGTAATATAGTATATCAAAGACAAGGTTGGTGATGGATATATGAGCTAGTTAAATTAGTATCAGAAAGTATACGACTAAGTAATGGATGACTTTATTTCATTTTGAACATGTATTCTATAGGGCTGTGCAAAATTTGCCCAGCTGTTTTGTTTTGATGATGTTTTGACTCGTTTCGAGCTTGAAACAACGAAATCAAAACTAAATGAAAGGCTTTGAAACAGCCTCAAACCAAAATGAGGGCAGTTGAAACGTTTTGAAAGTTTCGAAGCTGGGCTTGCCTGCAGGGAAACAGAAAGTAAGGAGAGGGAGGGGGAAGAGTGGGGAGGACTTCTCTGATATTGACTGTGTAGCTGGGCAGTGACTGTGATCCTTCCCTGAGGTCACTTTCAATCCCAGTGCTCTGGGGGAGGGATGGGAAAACAGCATAAAAAGCAGCATTGTTTGAACTGAGCTGCTTTCTGCCTTGGGGTCAATTACTGAGCTGTCTCTTCCAGCAGCTCAGCAGCATCAGACAACAAAGGGTCTCATTTCCTACTTGCTAACCTGTTACTAGTGTGCGGGCCGGGAGCAGTCCGAGGCTTTCAGGAGCGCGCGGCGGGCTGTGGCTGGGAGCCCGCAATGGTAGGGTGGGTACTTTTGCATGACGGACTAGAATTAGGCATGGACTCGTAGCGGTTAATTAAAGATTGTTTTACTTACACCGTAGGTGGTCGCGGTGCAGGCAGGAAAAACTTTCTTGAGTTGCAGTTACAGACAAACACAAGTGGAGTTTGCTAGGTTCCACTGAAGACACACGCACGGAGTTTGCTAGGCTCCGCAAAAACAAACACGACAGAGCTCTGGATACCCTTGACAAGCGCGCAAAACCGTAGATACATTACAGACAATTATCTACATATAGTACATAAATCAGATTACATTACTGAGGAACACACAGATTTTCCAGGACACCAAGGCAAAGACACTATGAAACACACCATAAAGCAAGCTGGAAAGGAAGCTGGCAAGCTTTCGGGGGTTGGGGGGTGGAAGAAGGGGTAGAGGTAGAGCTGTAAGTTCCCTCTGCCCCCAAACTGAGACGCAGCCTCTTTGCTACAACAAGCAGGCATGAGGTTTCCAGTTCTACAGGCAGCAAGGAGAGGGGAGCATTGCCACTGCCTGTGCCTGAGTCTGCATCCCCTCCAAGAGCACCAGCCATAACCCCCTCCCACCCACCACCACCATGACAACAAGCAGCAGCACCAGCATGACAGTCTCCTCCACCCCCATTTAACTTCCCATGCTAAGCCTTCCAGTGCCAGAGGAAGAGCTGGAGCTGGAGCTGAGTGCCATAGCAAGAGAAATTCTGGGGAAGGAGGGAGAATCATCAGAATTTGTGCTCCACACCCCTCAAGTTTCCCTTAGAGCCAGGACTGCTTCCCCAGAAAGCACTTTGGAGGAGGTTGAGGTAGAGGTTGCGGAGCCAAGTAGCTCAGCTGAGTCCACTCCTCCTGTTGCTGTGCCTCTGCCTGCTGAGGAGGAGGAAAAAGCAGCATCCACACATGCACCCGCACCACAGAAGCAAGCAGGTAGTACGGTCTGGGATCATTTTCAGCTGGCAGATAATCTCACATGTGTTATCTACCTCCACTGTCGAGCCAAATCCAGCTGAGGCAAGGGAACAAAACACATGAGCACCACGGGGATGCTGATGCATCTCCACAGATGCCACCCCCTTGCTCTTCTTCCTCCTCAGCCTGGCACCAGCGGGTGCATGCCCAGCAAGCAGGTAGTACGGTCTGGGATCATTTTCAGCTGGCAGATAATCTCACATGTGTTATCTACCTCCACTGTCGAGCCAAATCCAGCTGAGGCAAGGGAACAAAACACATGAGCACCACGGGGATGCTGATGCATCTCCACAGATGCCACCCCCTTGCTCTTCTTCCTCCTCAGCCTGGCACCAGCGGGTGCATGCCCCAAAAGAAGTCCTCCTCTTGCTCCAAAGCCCCTGTCTCCCCCAAAGCAGAAGCAGGCCACCCTGGAACAGTGGGGGAAAGGTGGACCAAAAGGGAGGCACATTGCAAAGGTGAACGAGATCACCCAGACCATTGGGCAGATGCTTGCTGTGGATGGCCAGCCCTTCTCCTTAGTTGAATAGCCAGGGTTCAGGTAGCTCATGGCACTCATGGTCCCCTCATGCCAAGTGTCCTCAGGTACCACCTTCA
>NW_005842741.1:280790-286781 GCF_000455745.1 Alligator sinensis
CAGGACAGTGGCGCCTTTCCTGTATGCGGCATGAAGGGAGCAATTGAGGGAGGAGCTGTGCAAGGCAGGTCCGCAGGTGGCCTTACACTTCACCTCAGAGATTTGGAGCAGCCACGGTGGAGATCATGCCTACTTCTCCCTCACAGGGCACTGGTGTGACCAGCTAGGCCATTGGTGGGCTCCCCTTCAAGCCAAAGTGATGGATGATTCCCACATGGCAACAGAGATCATGGTGGCCATGAACCGCATGATGCAGGGGTGGCTCGTTGGGCAGGGCAAGCTCGCCCATGGGCTCATGGTCACTGACAATGGGGCCAATATGGTCAAGATGGTCTGTGATGCCAGCTTTGTTGGCATCCGCTGTGTGGCACACAAGTTCCACCTCATTATCAGGGACACCTTGGAAGGGGACAGGGCTGCCGGTGATGATGCCAGCACCACCAGCAAGCTCATTTTGAAATGCAGGAAGGTGGCAGGCTACTTCCACCGGAGCATCAAGGGGGGCAAGATGCTGTGGGACAAACAGGCAGAACTGAATATCCCGCAGCACAAAATCATGCAGGATGTGGAGACTCAGTGGAACTCCACATACCTGATGCTCAAGAGGCTGGTGGAGCAACAGAAGGCCTTCCATGAGATGGCCTTGCTTGGGGAGATTGGAATCAGCAGCCCCCTTAACAGAGTTTAGTGGGATACCATCTCTCAGATCTTGGTGGTCCTCAAGCCCTTCCTCGAGGCCACCGAGACCCTCAGCACTGGCAATGCCCTCCTTAACCAGGTGATCCCTGTAGTGAGGGAACTTCAGAGGCAAATGGAGAGCTTCTAGGGGATCAATGTTCCTGGCTGGGGCAAGCTGCTGTCACCAGATGTGCAGGCACTGGTAAGGTGGCCGAAGGAGGGCATCAGGAAATGGCTTGATCCCTTGAGGTTCAGTACGGTCCACGTGCTAGCCACCATGTGTAATCCGAGGGTGAAGGGCAGTATATGCAGCAGCCAAAGCTTGAATCACTGGATGCAGGTGCTGGTGAAGAGAGTCAGGGAGGCAGAAGGGCGGAGGCAGGTGGATGTGGAAGAGGGGGATTGACTGTCCCGTGCCAGCACGTCATCCACCAGCCAGTCTTCTCCTCCACCACAGGCACTGCCAATGTGGGCCAAGGGCATGATTTCCATGGTGGGGTCCAGAGGCACCAGACCCCAACATCAGGCAAGTGGCACTCAGGCCTTGGTGGCTGCCTATCTCACCAAGGATGTAGAGCCACTGCTGTGCATCCCCTTGGCCTACTGGGCAAGCCGCAGCTAGATGTGGCCAGATCTGGCCACAGTTGCCTGGGAACACCTGTCAGGTCCACCAAACACTGCTGAGGTTCTCCAAACTCCAGGTGCAGACAGAGTGAGTGCCACCCTCCTCACTCCGTCCACACCTATTTCCTTTTTTCATTTTTTTAAAGCAATTTAATGCCCCACTCTCAGAACTGGAGGCAGCACTCACTGCATCACCAGCCAGCAGAGGAAGACCATGTCCCTGCTGAGCTCCCATGGCAGGATGAACTTCGAGGTATGGGCTGGGGCTATGGGGAAGGCGGAGGCCCCAGGTCCTGGGCATGACCACCAAAACTGCACTCTGCCAGGGTTGGGTGGCTTGGTGGAACTGCTGGGGGTGCACCCCCTGATACCTACATTTCCATTTTCACTGACTGGCTTTCTTGCCTGCATTGCATGCCAGCCTCTGGCTTCTTTACTATTTCTTCCATCCAGGAACAGTACACACACACCAACTGCAGGTGCTTCCCCAGCCTGACAAAGGGTTTTTCAACTTGAAACCTTGCTAAGATATGTTTCTCCAGCTATTCAGTTGGTCTACTAAAAGATACTAGAATGACCCAAAGAACCTTGTCTGCCAGTGCCATGTTCTTAGACCAACACGGCTACAAACTACATCCCTAGCACCTGTTCCCAGTCATCTGACAGGAAGGAGGCAAGGCCCTGGTAACATCTAAGCCCCAGGGCTGGGGCTGGCAGGGAGAGTTCTCTGGCAGCTGCTGGAGAAGAAGCTTCTGCAGGAGGGGAAAGAAGGGCTCTGTCACAATGAATGTGTGCCCCCAGTGGCTGGGGGGGCACAGCAGTGGCGGGAGTGTGGCGGCAGCAGTGGGAGCATAGCAGCAGTAAGCAGGAGCTCCTGTAGACGCTGCTGGCACTGGTGACAGCAGGGGTGGGGGGTGGGGTGGCAAGCACTGACCAGGGTTTGGTGACTACACACAGATGCTGCCAGCAGCATTTGTGCCAGCCTGCGGCTATCGCTGACTGCCTGCAGACGCAACTAGTGGTGTCAGCGGCAGGGTGCTGAACAGTGACCACCTGCAGGTGCTGCCAACAGTGTTGGTGGTGCCTTTTTGTAGGGGGTGCACTTCCACACTCAGAGGGTGCACATGCACCCGCGTGCACCCCCTACATGTCGCTCCTGTCTGTCACAGTTTGGCTGCTTGAGATGCTAGTGCTACCATGGTGTTTACTTACCTGTTGTTATTTAATGTGGTGAACCGGGATGAGGCTGTAGGGGAGGAGGAGGCCTCAGTGGGGTGCACTACTGTGTCGTCGTTTAGTCGTGTAGAGGCCTCAGTGCCAGTGAGGGCACGTCTTAACACACACACAAAGTCACACATGTCATGAGTTTTACTTGTCAGCAGCTTGAGGTGCAGTTTCCCAGAAACCCCTGCACCTATCTCCTTGAAACCTGGCAAGCTTCATGGCCTCAGCAGGGGCTACCATGCCTGCTGTTTTCACCCCACTGGGCCTTAACATGCACATATAGTCACACATCATGTGTTTTGCTTGTCAGCAGCTTGAGGTGCAGTTTCCCAGAAATCTCTGCACCTATCGCTTTGAAACATGGCAGGCTTTGTGGCCTCAGCAGGGGCTACCATGTCTTCTGTTTTCACCCCCCTGTGCCTTCACACTGACAAGTGACATGAGTTTTGCTTTCAAGATTTTGAGGTGCAGTTTCCCAGAAACCCCTGCACCTATCTCCTTGAAACCATACAGACTTTGTGGCCTCAGGAGAAGCTACCACTCCTGCTGTTTTTATTTGAATCAGGCAAGAAATAACAAAGTTATAGGCAGTTTTGTGATTCCCTGTTATAGCCTATGGGCGAAACGTTGGCACAGCATCGAAACAGCAAAACAGTTTTGACAAAACAAAACAGAACAGTGCTTCGAAATGAAATTAAATGAAACATTGAAATGAAACACTGTCCCTTCAAAATGGTGAGACAGAAATCGAAATGAAATGGTGCTATTTCGCACAGCCCTAATATTCTACATCATCCCAAGGGAAAAACATGTTACATAAATAAGAGGCCAGGTTCTATATGTAAAAATAAAATCAAGTTTGCTGTGTATATAGGTTGGCAATTCAGAAGGATTTGGTCATCTGTGCTTGATTATATGTAAGATTTGCTGAACATGCTTACTTTATTTAATCCAGCTGCCTTAATTTAAAATAATTTACAACCCATATTAAAAAGACCTCCAAAAAACAAAAAAACCCCAAACCCCTCCCTCCTTTCCAAGAAAGAAGGTAAGACTTCTTATAAATGTTTTTTTACAGTTTCATAGTAGCTAGGGTCCAGAGGGACCTAAACAGATCATCTACCCTAACCCCTTGCTACAGACTGCTGAAACCTGGGATTGAACCAAGGACCTTTAGAGCTTCAGTCTAATGCTCTCCCAACTGAGCTATTTCAGCTGTAGTAGAGGAAAAGGGGGGAACCATATAGCAAAACAACAAAGGCCACCCACACAGGGGCCCAGGTGCACCGGACAGAGCCTGGGGCTAGCCTGCAAGACCTGCCGTCACAGACAAAGACAAAAACAAAAACAGTCAGTAGCACAGCCATCCACTAGGGCCTGTGCCAGTACCGCAGGAGGAGTGGAGGGGTGGGCAGTGTCATAGTGTGAGGTCCAAATGGGCACCCTCAATGCCTCAGAGCAACTCCTAAATGGATCAATGTGCCTGGAAGCCAGGTACTGTCTGCTGGAGAACCACATGTGAGAACTGCAGTGGCAGGCGTACCCGGACCAAAACCCAGAAGAGTCACAGGGCAGCATCAGTGAGCTGACTCCTTCAGCTCTGGAGGGTGGCTGTGTTGACCTAACCAAACACAAAGTTGACCAGGCAGATGCACCCGCCTCAGCTGCCAGGCATGAAAAAGAAAACAAATAGGCAATGTCCAAGAGGCCCAAGTCTAGTGCTGCAAGCAAGGTGCCAAGGGCCAGTGCCACTAGACCACCTTGTTTAGGATGAGTGGCAAGGATGAGGGCATGATGGGCATGAACTACACATTTGTACAGGGGAGCGTGTCAAGGCAAAACCCCAGCATTGCTATCAGGAGACACAGGAAGAGTCAAGGAAGTACTGGGCCTACCACCCAGGTCGCTATCCATGGATTGTGATCTAAGAGTCTAGGTGGGATGAGGCAGCCACACTGCAGGGCTGGCCAGTAAAGTTTGACAATGCAAAAGCAGCCATGGCATGCCACGGCAATCCTACCAGTGGTCACCATCAGCTAGGTGTACTGCCTCACGTCAGCTTGAAAATGGCCAGACGGCAACGAAATCCACTGCCTCTAAAGCAGTCTGCAGCTGCTGGGCCAAGGATGGATGGGGTTCTGGCCCATTCTGATCAAGCTGTTCATTGATCATGTGAATTATGGTACCCACCAAGGAGGAGATAGTCATCACCATCAGCTGCTATCCATAAAAAATCAGCCAGGGTCAAAAAGAGGGCGAGCAGTTCCCTCCCGGCACAGAGATGGTAATAAGGAGGAGGTGATGTAGTGCCAACAAGATGCAAACAATAAGCAGGCAGTCAGGGATGACCTCTTGGGCAACCGCCAAGTCAGGTGTCAGCTGCGGCAACAAGCAAATCATGACCTCGGTGCTGAGGCAGGTGCTATGACCCAGGAACTGATGGCCCCACCAGGCGGCATGCCATTTGGTTTGATCAGCTGTGGCAGCATGCGTTTCGTGCAGACATGTGACATCTAGTTGCCTCTGGCCCAGGAAATCAAAGAGAAATCGAAGAGAGCCATCTGCATCACAGTGGCTCGGCACCTGTTGGAATTAAGAGAGCCAAAGCCCATACGGGCATGCGTGAGGGGTGTAGAAAGGGGGACAGGCAAGCCAAAAGAGCAGACAAGAAAAACAGAGAGGAGTAAGCATGCAGGACAAGGGAAAAATGGGCCTACAGTCGGCCAGCCTGTGCATTACTCAACAAGCACCCAATATCGCCCACAAGCTTGCTCAGGTGAAATCTATAATGCTGCATCTCTGGAGTGGAGTGCAGTGCTGCTGCTGCAGCCTTGGTGGAAAGCATGAACATCTCAGGTTCTAGAAGCCATTTCCAAATTCTCTGTGCAACCTCCTGGTGGTGCTTGGTTTGATCAAAACACTCAATAAGATGTTCAACAGAGTAACCACCAGCACAGGGATGTTCTAGCAGAAGCAGGAGCAGGTTCTGCCTCTGGGGTGGGTGATATGTTGTGAGTTCAGCAACAACACTCTGGACATTGCTGTGTTGAACTAACAGTTATTTATTATTATAACTCTCTGGAATCATATCCAGGGTGGATCTTAACAATTGCATCAGTAGATGTATGCAGATCTTATACTTGCTCTGCCTCTGACTTGACCCAGTCCAGTCCTGAGGAGGGAGAGTAACCAAGAATGCCTCTGGCTCCTTATGGTAGAGAACAGGGAGTCTCGGGTGCTGCAAACTGCCACAAAGTCAAATGAACCCTGAAGGGACAGTACAAGGAAAATACAATCAGACACAACACCAGGGACCTTTCCCATGGAAGGGGGCAATGTAGCTGCATTGGGGGATGCCACCTCCCAAGGCAGGACTTCCATCAACTCATACTCAGAGGCAGAATCAAAATCTGACCCTAAGGAGGAGCTGTACATGTCTTGCACTGAGAGTCACTGAGGCCTGTT
>NW_005842741.1:286909-300917 GCF_000455745.1 Alligator sinensis
GAGGAGGTAGGCAGAGGTGGGGGTTCCTGCTCACTAACCTCAGCTCCCCTTGAAGTGGTGGGAGGTCTTGAGGGGATGATGATGCCTTTTTGGAAGCCCTCTTCTGTTTCTGGGGCTTGCCCTTCCCAGCAGGAGGAGCCAAAAGCTCCCCTATGTGGGGAGGAAAGGTGGGGGCAGGTCCACTGCCACAGAGCCAGTTGACTCAGATGAAGTGGAGAACGACTGGGAAGAAGGCCCATCCCCACCACTGGACGGGGCTGCCATACTAGAGGTGGACGGGCCACCACTGGGCACAGCTGCAGGCAGCTCCACTGTGGCCAACTTCTTCTTTGGGCACTGGGTAGCCAGATGGGACTTGCTGCCATAACGAAAGCATGAGGTGTCCCCAGTGGTGAGGTAGACCTCATAGTGCTGCTCAACAATCAAGAAGGACATGGATTGGGGCAAACCCTGACCCGCCCTGTTAAGAAGCATAAGGAGGTGAATGGACTCAATAGTCAAATGGATTAAGATAGTCCTGCCCCATCCTTGCCCTTCTGTTTCCTACCTCAAGCCCACTCCTCCTAAACCTGACTCTGGCAGGTCATATGAGGCTTTGTTAAGTCTGGGTGCATCAGAGATGGCTAATGCAGGTTCTGTATCATTAAGAAGGTCTCTGCATACTGGACACCTGATTTATTGGTAGCCAGAAAACCTGGATGAAGGTTAAGAAATTAATACTAAAGGGGGTGGGAAGGTCTTCAGTTAACAAACATATAAAGTGCAGCCTAGCAATAAATAGTAACTTTTAACTGAAATGGGTTTTTTTGAGGTGCACATATAATAAAACAGCTTTGGTAATTCTGGAAACGGACCAATTTAAACAAATGAAAACATCAAAGAACCTACTTTCTTCACCCTTTTCCAAACATGCCCCAACCTCCCTCCCCAAACCGTCCCCCCAAAAAACCCCAAAACAAAACAAAAAAACAACCCTCCAGCATTTAATATATACTGGTACAGCTAAAACTGTTGAATGTGCAGAATGTTCACCCAACATGGCTGGTCTGAGGAAAAATGAACTTCATGAATAGTGGGTGCCTCACCAACAGCACGTTCCCATTGGATAAAAGAGGTTTCATTGTTTAAATAATATATGCTATAAATGCAATATGCCATCTATTCCATCTATTTAGAGAAATGTGAGGTCTCATGACACACCACTGGAACATTGCAAATAGTACTTTTACAGAGCAAGCCAGTTCCTTTGGAATGCTTGTAGGAAGGACAACATGCAACAAAATGAGTAAAACAGCTTTTTTATTTTGCTAATGTATAATTTGCTAAGTTAAGAGAACAGAGGCGTGTTTTGTTCTACACTGAATAACATGCTGAAAAAATGGCAATGAAAAGTTGACTGTATTCTTCAGAAAAAGGAAGGAAATCAAATTTAACAGAGCACTCTGCATATCTCAAGAACATTTTGATGAATCCCACTTTATTAGACACAATGAGACTTATGAGATACCAAGGGAAAATTCTGGAAGTGCGACCAAATATTTTATTAATGGGAAATGGCAGGACTGAATAGGATACAGGTACTTATAGATATTGGATCCTTCTTCTGGGAAATAACACCTAGATTTCATTAAAATTATCCTACATATCCCCCTCAAAAAGAGTAAGAAAACTGGACATACTTTGTCTATAGGGAGGTATTTAATTTTGCAAACCAGAGGCTCTTTTCAGCAAACACAGGGCAACATTCTCTGTTGGGCCTAATTTCCATTGGGTACCAGAGATGCAAAGTTGCAAGTAAATCAGTTTAGCTCTCTAATTGTGAACCTGTTCCAGGCTTATTTTGGTGTAGATTAGAACAGTCTACTGGCTCCCCTAATTTATGCCACTGCTGATAGACTCCAGAAGCTATCTGTTTCCTGAGAGAGGTGGGAGAGCAGCTCCCACAAGTAGGGACAGGCAAGCAGGGGGCACTAACTTTGGTTGGTGCAATATTGGTGGTAGCCACTGCTGCCACTGCCCAGGGTGCAAACACCGCTTGTAATGCTTCTGGCAGCTCCCTAGCATGCCTGCCCATCCTGGAGCTGCAAGGACACAGCTTGAGAACCAATTGCACTGCATCTAGGGAGACTCAGCTGCTTTGTAGCCCCTTTGCATCAGAGGGAATGGTTCAGAATATTCTTACAGGCAGTGATACAGGAAGGTGCAGAACTGCATGGATATGAAAAGATAAATGCTATGGCTAGAATGGCAACAACTTAGGGAGCTAAGCAAATCCTTCTTCTGCTACCACTTAAGTAGTCCTAGACCTATCATGATGCTGTCATGATATTTTGCTGTTGTGCTTGTTGAGCAAAGTATTATGCATTTCATTCCTTAGGGCATAAGGAATTAATTTGATGTAATGGGGATCAGAATTTGGTCCTGCATTTCAAAAAACTAACTATAAATCTCATGTAGTGATCAGTCCGTTAAAACTTGACTGTATTTGGGGAAAAAATATTGCACTAGATTCTCAGCTGAGGTATACTGGTATAGTGTCTTTGGTTTCAAGAGATCTATATTCATTTTCATCAACATGGCTGACACAGAATTCCTTTTGATCACAATGGTCATTGTATTACAGATTAATTGGCATAAATTAAATTAATCCAAAAATAAAGAAAAAATATTAAATTGGCATAAGTTAAATTAAAAACATCAACATTTTTAAAATATAGCCCATTTTAAATTATGTGTAGTCTATATAACTGGGAAGCAGTACTAAAGAAAGAACTTTAGGAATCCAAAGACCTTCCTTTCTAGCCTTCCTCAAGCCTACTTTAAGAATTGTGCATCCAGTGTCTGTGTTGGTGCATTCAGATCAAATAGTCTGCTATGAAAATTACTTGTTTGGCCCATATAAATTCCCATATGTGCCTGCAGCCCCATGCATTCAAAAATTCTGGTTGAGAAAATGGGCCAAATTTGAAAATGTGACTTTAGGCATTATTTCAGCATTCTTTTGGTTCTGCTTGTGTGCGTGTGTGTGTGTGTGTGTGTGTGTGTGTGTGTGTGTGAATAAAAAGAACAAAGAAACAAGCAAACAGTTTAGCAAGGATGTGCAGAGAGTTCTGCAAAAGTCAAAGGAAATGTCAATAACTTTTCCCTAAGTCAGTTCTGTGTTGGCAAATCTGCAACATGAGTTTCTGAATTGTAAGCAGAATCTCATCAATTTTAAAGTCTATAAAATTCCTTTAATTTCCCAAAAGGACATGATGTTTTTCTTTATTCTTATTGATCCAATCCCACACTCTTTTCTAGGCAAAACTCCTATTCAGTTTAGTGGGCTGTGCCTAAAAATGCATGTCTGACATTTTATTTACAGTTAGATCCTCTGCCACTGCCAGTAAGGATCTAAGAGGCACATACTGTAAAGGTGTTGTGCACACATATACATACACTTACACTTAACCTTCTACTGAATATGCCTCAAGGATCAGTATCCTGCCTAAAGAATCACATTTGACTTGCATACATCTAAAACTACGTTCTAAAGATGGGATAAATACCTTCCAAAAATAGCATCGTGCATTTTTCACAGCAGGTGTCATTCATCAGATATGAGGCTGCACCTATACGTGTAGATAATAATAATTCAGTATGGTATACAATTCTCACTCATTACCAGTACCCCCAAGCTCTGAAGGCAAGTAAAGTCAGTAGGGCAGTGCAAAAATGTTTAATCCAATAACAAATATTTAATCCTATAATGTGAATATTATTTTTAAAAATTATTCTATAAGGAAAAGACTTTGAAGATCTGGTGTCTTCTTTTACTGCTCCAGCATTATGGTTTTTCTTCCAAGTGAAGCAGTATACTGACCCATGATCAAATCCTACCCCAGAAGATTGCTCAAGACACTAGGCTCTGGCAGTGGGTAGGTCTGTGGCAGGCAATAGGAAGGAACTCGGATCTCAGAGGGTGCATCTACACATGTGCTTTAATGTGCATTAGCCTATTTTAATGCACATTAAAATGTCACAAAAAACTGTGCTCTTTAGCTAATGAGCATTAGAATAGGCTAACACACATTTTTCTGTACCTCACAATGGAGGGTGTTTATACATGTG
This sequence comes from Alligator sinensis, assembly GCF_000455745.1. Lineage (NCBI taxonomy): Eukaryota > Metazoa > Chordata > Crocodylia > Alligatoridae > Alligator > Alligator sinensis. The sequence goes on from NW_005842741.1 coordinate 291,020, forward strand.
CTCTGGGAATGGGTCAGGGGCAGAGGTGTTTTAATTAAAGTGCCCAGAGTGTTTCATATATCAGTGTCCCCACTCTTCAAAATGGCAGCAGGGTTGCTTTATCTAAAGCTTGCTGAACGAGCTTTAGATAAAGTGTCCATGCCACCATTTTGAAGTACAGGGATGCTGATACATGAGATGCAGGAGGCTGCTGAAGCATGGTATTTGCCGTGCTCCAGCAGACTTGATTAATTGAGTCTGCTCTGATGCACTGGAATTACAGTGTGCTGGAGCAGCCTCCCTGCTCATGTATAGGCTCCTAGAGGTACTAGATTTAATGTGCATTACCTAAAGCAAATTAATGAATGAGTAGATATGCCCAGAGTCACTCTATGGCACATTTGTAATATTAACCCACAGTACTTCCTGAGCAGGAGCTCCTGCAGGCTATGGGATCTAACTGAGAAGGTCTGAATGGCAGATGTAGTTTCAGGGGACACATCTAATTCAACCCTATAAATTGCTAGCCTGCAGCATGCCGGAGAAGACCCTATAATACTCCGACCTGTATTATTCACAGTATTGAAGATGTGGCTGCATCATAGATCTGTAAACTGGCATAATGATGTTCTTTTTGTTTTCAATTCACTTGATGATTCATTTTATTGGCTTTTCTGGTTGTTGCTGCACACTAAACTGATGTTTTTAAATAACTATCTACAATGACTCCAAGGTCGCTTTCCAGAGTCTTAGTAGCTAGTTCAGAACCCAGCATTTGTGTATATATAGCTGAAGTTATTTTTCCCCAGGTGCATTACCTTGCACTTGTTTGCAGTGAAATTCATCTGCCATTTTTGCCTGCTCTCTTAGCTTGGTGAGATCTTTCTGCAGCTCCTCTCCATTGACTTGTACTTGACTACCAAGAATAATTTGGTACTATCTGCAAATTTGGAGATTTTACTCTGCACCCCCATTTCAAGATCACCGATGAAAATGTTGAACAAAATATGACTCAGCACAGATCTCTGCAGGACCCCACTTTTCATACTACCATAGTACTTAGGGTCAGAAGAGACCTAAACAGATCATGAGGTCTGACCCTCTGCCCCAGGCAGGAAAGGGTGCCAGGATCGTATCACCCCAGCCAAATATCTGTCCAGCCTCTTCTTGAAGACCCCCATGTTAGGAGAGAGCACCACCTCCCTTGAGAGCCCATTCCAGAGCCTGGCATCCCTAACTGTAAAGTAATGTCTCCTGATGTCTAGCCTAAACCTTCTCTCTAACAATTTTTGGCCGTTATTCCTAGTAACCCTGGGTGGTGCCCAGGGGAACAGAGCCTCCCCCAATTCCCGCTGGTCCCCCTGGTGAGTTTATAGATAGCCACCAGATCCCCTCTCAGCCTTCTCTTGTAGAGGCTGAATAGGTTCAGGCCCTTTAGCCTCTCTTTGTAGGGCCTGCCCTGCTGCCCCTTGACTAGGTGAGTGGCCCTCCTTTGGACCCTCTCAATGATAGCCACATCCCTCTTCAAGTGTGGTGCCCAGAACTGGACGCAGTACTCCAACTGTGGGCTGACCAATGCTGCATACAGGGGAAGGATCACCTCCCTGGACCTGCTTGTGATGCATCTGTAGATGCACAACAAGGTGCGGTTACCCTTACTGACCACTTCCTTGCATTGGCGGCTCATGTCCATCCTGGAGTCAACAATGACTCCAAGATCCCTTTCTGCCACTGTGTTGGCAAGAATGGTGTTTCCCAGCCTATAGGTGTGTTGCTGGTTTCTTCTCCCTAGATGCAGCACCTTGCACTTGTCTGTGTTGAATTCCTTCCTATTCTCATCTGCCCACCGCTGTAACCTGTCTAGATCTAGCTGGATTCTGTCTCTCCCCTCCAGCATGCCCACCTCGCCCCACATCTTGGTGTCATCAGCAAATTTGGACAGCATGCTTTCCACACTCACATCCAGATTGCTGATAAAGATGTTGAACAATAAGACCCCAGGACTGAGCACTGGGGGACTCCACTGCCCACATCCCTCTAGGTCAAAAATGACCTGTCCACCACCACTCTCTGGGAGTGATCATCTAGCCAATTTGCCACCCATCTGACTGTGTAGGCATCAATGCCACAGTCACCAAGTTTTTTTTTAAGAGAATGTGGTAGGAAACCATGTCAAAGGCCTTCTTAAAGTCCAGGAGGATGACATCCACCCCGACACCCTCGGCCAGGGACTTTGTGACCTGATCATAAAAAGAAACCAGGTTAGTCAGGCAAGACCTGCCCTCAGTGAACACATGTTGGTTGTCCCTGAGCATTACCTCCCCTGCTGGACCCTTGCAGATGTGCTCCTTGATAATTTTCTCAAAGGTCTTCCCAAGGACCAAGGTAAGACTGACTGGCCTATAATTGCCGGGGTCCTCTTTTCTCCCCTTCTTGTTAATGGGGACCATATTGGCCTTTTTTCAATCCTCTGGTACCTGGCCAGTGCCCCACGAGTGCTCATAGAGCTGTACCAGGGGCCCTGCTATGACCCCTGCCAATTCCCTCAGCACCCTCGGGTGAAGAGGATCTGGACCTACTGATTTAAACATGTCCAGCCCCACCAAAAGTTTCCTAACTAGGTCATCCCTGATCATAGGCATGGTGGTGCCTCCCCTGGGTCCATCCACAGTTCTGGTGGGGGAGATATCCTGGTTTCTGTTCAGGAATATGGAGGCAAAGAATTCGTTAAAGAGGTCAGCTTTTTCATTTGCTGCAATCACCAGGTTGCCAAGCCTATCCGGTAGGGGCCCCACGTTACCCGGTGCCTTCTTCATATTTCCTATGCATTTGAAAAATGACTTTTTATTATCCTTAATTCTGGTTGTTAGCCCTAGCTCCATCTCTGCCTTGGCCTTCCTAACAGCCTCCCTCTAGTCCCGAGCAACAGAGGTGTAATCCTCCTTGGTGATAGCCACTTGCTTCCACTGTTTCTATGCCTCCTTTTTTGCTTTCAGGCATCCCTGGATGCCTTTGCTGAGCCATGGGGGCTTCTTAGCACTCCTGCCCCCCTTGGTGCACATTGGGACCGACTCCTTTTGAGCTTGAAGGATCATCTCCTTGAGGTACAACCACCTGTCTTGGACTCCCATCTCATTGAGGCTCCGAGACCCCAATGACTCAGCTACTAACCTTCTTAGCTTACAGAAGTTGACTCTCCTGAAGTCAAGGACCTCTGCCTTGCTGCTTGCTTTTACCACCCTGCGCTGGATAGTAAATTCCAGCAGGCAATGATCACTGTTGCCTAGGTGGTTGAATACCTGTAGACCCCCTCACCAGGTCATCGCCTGTGGCAAGGACCAAGTCTGGCAAGGCATTTCCCCTGGTGGGACTATGCACCTCCTGGGTTAGGTGGAGGTCCTGTATCCTGGCGAGGAATCTCCCTCCCTCCATCTTGAAGAGTGACCTTTTAGCCCTTGCCTTAGCTTTGAGTCTTTTAACCAGCTCTGAATCCACAAAAGAACCTTCCCTCCAATCCTGCAGCAGGATTAAAAGCCTTTGGTGAGGGACCTTGTCAAATGCTTTTTGCAAGTTCAAATATATTATGTCAACATGCTTGTTGACACCCTCAAAGAATTCCAGCAGATTGGTGAGGAAGAATTTTCCTTTACAAAAACTTGTATTCCTCTTCTACTCTCCTGTGATGTCATTTCTTTTTCTGCATTCTCTTGCATACTTTTACCTTTCCCCCAGCATCTTCAATTAATCTAAATAGTCAGTTCCCTACCACTGTGATATAATAACACATCATTACTTACATAGTTGTCATTATTATGATGATTTATAATATTATTTATAATAATGGTAACAATCATATAACTCCAGCAGCTCAGGGCCCCATTGTATGAAAAACTGCACAAACACACAGTAAGCATTTCTGCCCAAAGCGCTTATGATCCAGTCATGTTGTAGTTGCTTTTTACATGCTCAGTGACTGAAGAGAATAATAGCATGTTGCGGTCTTATCCTTCAAGAGTGGTTCCTGAAACATTGTGTCTGGATTTCCTAAAATCCTGGAGAAGTGCAAATGCAAAATTGGGAGGAAGAAAATTACTCCGATATTTGAAGCTGTAAGAAAGAAGTGAAGGTAAGTCTGAAACCCACATTTCTGACTTTACATGGCTCCTTACAGAGTAGAGTTGTGAGGGCCCAGAGGATCTAAGATTACCCCAACACCCTTGCCATTTTCCCATTAAAGGAACACAATCTTCTTTAGCCCTGAGCTTCCAGTAGCAGTTGTGGTTTGGCTCTGCCATGCCAGTATATCACGGTGAGAGGACGTCTTTCTTTCCACTGATTTCAAGTCACTGAGAAACTTGTCAATTCACAGTTTGTATTGACATGCCATCCATTGACATCGTATACATGCTGAGTGCTGACAACAGGATTTAGCTTAAGGTAACCAGGTCTATCAGCAAGAGTTGGGAAAAAAATTCTGAAATAGCACAGGCACAAATGGAAAAAATGCTTGTGGTCTCAGCACAATAAGACATGATGACTGCTGAGCTGCACTGTGAGCACAAGTTTAAAGCTGCCTGAAGAAACAAAAGGCTAAAAGTCTGGAAAAGACATTTGCAGTGACAGATGAAGTCACTGAGGTAGTTATTTTGATAAAGGGAGTGCTCTGAGGGGAGGCAGAGTGATGTTGAACTGATGCTTTGGAAGGGAGAGTCAGCATGTAAAAATGCAAGGAATTTGTTTTCATTCAAGTTACTTGCTCCATTTCAATGAGAACTTACTATAAAAGCTGTGGTTAAAATCAGGGCAGCTTGAACACAGCTTCTCAATGTGATGGAGGGGGGTAACTACTTGTTCTTTCTCCCCTGATCTCGGTGAAATCTGCTCACTTAAACACGGATCACCTCAATTGCCCTATGCAGCCCCTCCCATTCACAGCGGAAGAATGAGAATGAGAAAGTGAAGACGAAACAGGCACCAGGAATCTGCCTTGTACTCTGTCTATGTAAGGAGAAGCAATCGCGCAGGTACCCTCAGGCACAAGGGTACATACTGAGTGAGGCCAGAAGGAAATGCTCACATGCACATACCATGAACACTGAAAAGGAGTCTTAGCTCTATCTACAGAACTTCTCAACCCTAACAGTGTCAGAGAAAGGAATCAAGACCTCTGGGTTACTCCCCTTTCCGGAGAAATAATGGGATAGGATCACCAGTGACTCCCTTTATCAGGCTTTCCTTGGAACCCCATACTCCAGGATCAGGCCTACACTCTGGGATCGGGCCCTGCATGGCACCTGCACACTGGCATTGGGTCCCATGCCACCTCTGTGCACCAGGATCCGGTCCTGGAGCCTCTCACTGGCCCAGCATGCCAAGATTGGGCCCAGGCCTTATACCACCTGTCTGGCCCTGTATGCTGGGATTAGGTCCTGCACTGCCTCCACCTGGTCCCATATGCTGGGGTGGGACTCTTAGGCCACCACTACCTGCCCTGTGGGCTTTGTGCTACCCTGCATGCCCAGTCTAGTGCTCAAGGCCATAGCCTGTGGGGCTCCTCATGAACCTGGATCTGGTCTGTGGGCTGGGGATTGAGCACCCCTGGCATAAAGGATTACAAACAGGGAACAAAAACAAAAATGCATGAAAAATTGAAATAAGGTGAAGGAAGGGGGAAAGGGAAAGGGAAAGAAAGGAGAGAGCCTTAAAAGAAAGAGAAGAAAATTAAGAAAGGAGAAAGAGAAAGGGAAGTCACAACAAAGTACTAAATAGAGAAAGTAGATAAGTGAAGAGAAGGAAAGATAAAGGAGCTAGAGAAAGGCAAAATTAGGAAGGGAAGCTTTCCTTGCTGATAACAGGACATCATTTGCAGCCATCAGTCTTGGGAGACCATGGAGATTGCGCCTCTGGTAGGTTACTGGGTACCGCCACAGCTTCTTGAGTGGCTGAGGAGTTTGAAGTGCGATAGGCAGACCCTCTGGCAAGTTGCACATACAAATTCTGTTGAACTTGCACTGGTATGTTGAGTACCATTTTGTCTTGCCTGCCTCTGACACCTCTTCTCTAGATCATCACTGACTCACTCCATCTTGAAGCGTGTTAATGCTCTTAACTATTCAAATGCAATAGCTCCTTCTGCAGCCACTAAATAAAGGTCACATTGCACTACAACATTGCCCTTCTAACACTAACACTTTCCTTCAAGTCTATTCTCCCAACTTAAAATGGTCAGCCCTTCACCACTTCTTTATTTTTCAGTACAATAGAGACATGACTTCATGCCTGTTCCAAGAGTTCCACTGGCAAAGCTCTATTACATTTCTTGTTTTAATGTTATTTTAACCATCACTGCTCTTGTGAGATGATTATAGAGACCTTGGAAACAAGGACAGACAAAAGACAAGCAGCCCGGAAGGCAATTAATGGTGAATCATTGTTTAAGGAGTGAGTCATGCTTCTGTGCATACATATGTCAAGCATGTGAGACTGGTGTAGCTTCACTAGACTAATCAGAATCAGTTTTGATTAAGTTTACTCTTCTATTTATGCTCACATAAGAAAACCCAGTTCTACACAGCAACTGTTTAGGCACTCACTCACTCACTCACTCACTCTATCTATGAAGATACTGATATAATCTTAGAGGCATAAATATTTTTTTCCTAAAGGTAGGGCCAAATCTTGGAATGGCTCTCACTGTATACAGGGGCCTTTGTGGGAATTGTTGTTGTGGGCAGAGCCATCCTGGGTTGGGGGGCGCAAATTGGGGCAACTGTCCCAGGCCCTGTGCTTTGGTGGGCCCTGCGGACGGTGCCGTACAGGCCCCGGCAAGGGCACCACCACTCCGTGTGGCTGCCACGCGCCCCTGGCTCCATGTTCCAGCCGCTCACCACCCTCATGCCTGCAAAGGCCCCGCACAGGCTGATATGCCCCGGGCCCCACACACCCTTAGGGACGGTTCTGGCTGTGGGGTTTGTGCCCTGTGGGTTGAATGCCTTGCCATGGGGGCCATATTCTGTGCGAGGGAGATTGCCTTGCTATGGGAAGCTTGCCCTGGGAGTGTCTCCTATGGGGATTGCTGTGCTTCTATGGCATGATGCCTTGTGCCAATTTGTTGGCTCCTGAACAAAGGGCAACCTGGGTCTATTCCCCTCTCATTCTCCCTGTGTCTTTACCCTGATGGTCTTCATCACTGGAACTCCCCACAAACACCAGTGAGTTTATTCTCCTTTCCTGTGTGCTGTGGAAGTATTACTGAACACATTTTAATAGCTGCAAAGCTAAGGAAAAGAAATTAAGGCTGCGTGTTTGCTGTGCAGACTGGACCATTGGACTTTCCCTGGTATAACTATTAGCCATCCTCTTTCACATACAGAGAGTGCATCTACACATGCAATTAATGTGAAGCAATAAACATCAGAGCATTTTGGGCCAGAGTAAACTCCTCCTAGCCTCAGCATTTACGTGTGCGTCTGGGACAACAGCAATTTGAGCTGGGGTGGAACAGGCCCCTGGCTGGCTGGGCTGATCAGGCACAATTTTTGCCTCTGTTCACAGTCTACATGTGTGTTTCAGTACAATAAATTACCCTGCCATAAGATAGTACTGTCCCCAACAGAACTGTTCCCCGAGTTAATTAGTTTACTGGGCCCTAATAGCAGCACATGTATAGACAGTGACGCTTTACTGCGCAGGTAATTAGTTTATTCTGCAGTAAAGTACACTGGGTAGATGCACCCAGTTATGCTTCATCCTCCTACAGTAGGACAGATCCTCTGCTGTTGTAAATTTGGGTAGTTTTACTCATGCTACAGGAGCTACACTGATTTATAGAAACTTTACAGAAAGGATCTAGGCTGACACTGCATTTGCATGGCACCCTGGGTGTTAATACCAGAGTACCATGCACAGTTACCAGGCCCAGGTAAATTTGCATTACTTTTCAATTTGATTGCCCTGCCAAAATAAGTTTATATTTCTATTGGATTGATTCCCTTAAATTTTCTGGAAAACATTGAGAAAAGGTAGACAGAAAAATGATTCCATTTCCCTTTCCTGTAGTAATTATGCAGCAATTATGTCTTTGCTTCATATATTAAATGGTAAGGTATTTGCCAATGGAGAGCCAAATAGAGGTCCTGTGTCCAGCTTATGTGCCTGTGCATCAGTGAGAGCAATTCTTTGTGTGAACACACTGGGCCAGATTCTATTTCACCTTTTGGGTATCTATGTGAACTTTATTACACCTTGAAGATCCTTTAATGAATCTATTTTTGTAAAACACTCTTAAGATTGAGTCACAAAAGGCAGTGAGGAGGAAGAGGACTCATTTGCCTTTTGTTTTAATAGTTTTTTTTTCTGGAACTTGAGCAGTGTGGTATAGAATCATACTCAGGTGCCATAGCATGTTTCCAATTTTTGAAGAGCTGTCAGCATGCCAAAATTTGGTGGCGTGAACAAGGCTCTGAGTGGCTTACCTAAGTTAGGGGCACCCTGGGGTGCCTTGAGATCCTTTCAAAAGTGTCACAAGGTGCCATGAAATGCTAGTGCTATTAGATGTGCAAACAGGATTCACAAGATAAACCCAGAGATTTCAAAGTTATCCACAGTGTTAAAAATAGTCTGATCTGCTGTGATCTTTCTCAGTTCTTTGCAACAGAAGAACTGCTCTATTATTTTTCTGTAGTCAAAAAACAAGGGAGCTGGCATTTTCTGAGGGAAGCCTTCAGTTTAATGAGGTGTGCCTTAAACCTAAAAAAGGTTGAGAACCACTGACCTAAGGAAATCTGTAGAAGAACAGGGAGCTGGGGTCAGATATGACTCCCAATGCAGTGGCACAGAAACATGGAAAGTTGGTACTGTTCCACTTACTACTGGCAACTGGCCAATGCTTATAAAACATGCTGAACATGAAAAGTGCTTTGTAAATATTAAGTAGCATTTTTGCTTCTCTTCATTGTTAATTCAAATATTTCTCCCTTGGACCTTGCCTTTCATTCAGATAGTAGTTGTTTAAATTTCATAATTACAGATCACAAAACCAAAGGTAATATTTGATAATTAGACCAGAAAGTAGAGGAAAAAAGTCATTGTTAAAATGAGATTCTGTGATAATATGACTTTTTGGCATGTTATAAATCATTCATTTTAAACATATTTAGTAAGACCATTTAGTAACAACATTGCTTTCTTTTAGATAACCTCGAGCTTTAGAAAAACTTTGTGCTACATTATATGCAAACAATACATTCCTATTTTAACTGGTATTTCACATGGCATTCATACTGTAGGTTGTAGCAATACCAGTGCTCATCTTCCTGCAGGCAACACTCTGCCTTGTTCTGACAGCCTTTCTTACTGCTTTTGGCTTTTGCATGAAAGAATTACACAAGAAGAGACTCATCACAGCTGTAGGGGCCAAAACTGGGATGTACTTGACGTGCCCAAAATTGATGAAGCATTTGTGCTTTTCTTTGTACCAAACAAAGTAGTTCCTTTTTCTATAGGGCTAGAGAGAGCCAGGACTGTGGCCCATCAAAAATTTAAGCATCAACATGAGAGCACTGCCTGCAATATTGTCCTGGTAGGAAAACTGGCCCTCACAAGGGGAGAGAGTTTTGATGAGCTTTAAGTTTTGGATCCAACAACTCCTTTCAGAGAGAATAAAAACCCCAAAATAAAAATCTAGTAACAAGATCAACTCACCATCTAAACTGTAACCAGTGCTGGTAGTTTCATGGATGTTTCACATTCCATATGAAAGGGAATTTTTACTAAATTCTGCAAAGTTACCCCTACGTATAGCTCCTAAAGATAGAGCAGATTGCATAAAATCATAGTAAGAATCAGCTCACATATGAAACATTTCTCATCTATCACACAGCACGGAGGCAGTGGCAGGTGATGGCATCAGCAGGGAAAG
>NW_005842741.1:300948-315867 GCF_000455745.1 Alligator sinensis
GGACAAGTAAAAGGAGTATGGGAACACAGGGCCAGATTCAGATCTACAAGCCTGCCTCTTTGTGCTGGTGTGGTAGTATGAAGGAATGGGAAAGCAGTCATGCTCCCCTGGTTGGGGTAGTCCTGGGATAAGGAAACTCCTATCTATCTTAGGACAGCTCCTTTGCCATCCCTTCTCTTGGCCCCAAGAGAGCACTACTCCACTCCAATTAATCTCAACTGGTGGATGGCTTCAGAGGGCTAGAAACAGTCGGTGTAGTGCAGAGCAGCTGTAAGGCTACTGTATATTATACCAGGCCTGACACAGCCCTCAACCAGAATTCATTTTATGTTCTTTGCATTTTTACTACCTCCACAGTTGTACTCAGCTTCTTTTCAGCCCCTCTCACTCTGAGCAATAGCTCTGCTGTATTTAAGATTCTCTCTCTGTGCTCCTGTATGTGCGTCTGGACATACAGGGCACATCCTGCTGCCACTGAAGTCCACAGCACCATTTTTCACTCCATCAAAAACAATGAAGGGAAACTGTTTCATGCCTGGATGGGCATTATGCTTTATCAAAGCACACACATTTCCTCTTGGGAGAGCTTGAGTCACAAGTAAAAATAAGTCATAAGGTTCATCCTTGTCATGTAAGACGCCTGTCCATATGATCAAACAAAACATCCCCTTCAGAACTGTGTCAGTTTAACCTAACAGACAATCGATGGTCACAAAAATACCCAGAACAGGTAAAGTATGAAGATGCTGCAGGTCAGCTTTGACAGAGATATCTGGATCTGATTTCTCCTCCCCACATAAACAACACAAACCATGTATTCAGATAAAAGTATGTATCAATTAAAATGCAACTTTCATGTGGAACTTTGATACTATGAGAGGCAGAGTAAGCAGGCGAAAGAGGAAGATGGGATTATCCTAGTGATCCTCTGATCCTACGGCAGCTGCTGTCCTTATTAGACCCAGACAGTGAGTGATCGCAAGAGTTACACTGGATTACAAATCTCAGCTAGTTTTAATTCAGTGACATCAGTGACTGATGCTCAACAGAACGCTGGGAAATTCCTACATTCATGGTTTTGTTGTACTGCAATGAGCATTTATATGGTTTCTCTTCTACTCTTTTCCCTTCCCATTTATCCCTCCAGCCCTCAACACATTCTAGTTGGGAGATAACTCTAGTTTGAGACTAGTTTACTGTTTAGCAGGCATTTTTCCAAGTCCTTCAAAATCCATAAACTGACTTGAAGACTACTACATTTCATGGGGATCTGGCATAGGATTAACCATCCCATTTATGTTATGCTTCAGCATTATTGGAGGACTATAAATCATTTTTCTTCCCATTTGTTTCATAGTTTTTTTCTACGCTAGAGATATTTGCAGTAGGGTAACTAAAAGTCTGGAGACAGCCCCAAGGGAGGTGGGCTGTCCCAGTGCACAATGAGGTTACCTCACCGCAGGTAATACTAATGTTTACATGAGAGGCTGTCACTATGTTGATGTGATTATATTAGGACAAATTTCCCAAATGCAGGTAGGGATCAAATGTCTTTTCCCTTCCTTTTTGGATTCACCTAGGTATTCAGTATTCCTTTTCTGTGATATTTAAATCACAGACATACATCTATCTATCTATCTATCTATCTATCTATCTACACACACACATTTTGGAGAAAGACAAATGCCTTTTCATTGGAAATGCTCTACCTGAGGATCTGGAGATGCTCCAAGCACCGAACCTCGCTAACCTCATCACCTGAAGCAAACTTCCTCAAGCCCAGAACACACCAAAAGGATCCAGACCGTGCCAGGACAAGAAATGCAAAACTGCCAACACATCTCCACCACCCCCACTATTACTACACCCCACAACAGAGCCATCAGCATCCCAGGATCTTACAGCTGCACCTCCAGTAATATAATATACCTCATCCAATGCACCAAATGCCCTGATGGCAGATATGTAGGAGAGACCAGACAACAACTGTGCACCGGAATGAACGCACACCGGAAATCCATCAAAGACAGAAACACTCAATTACCGGTGGGGGCACATTTCTCACAGGAGGGCCACTCTCTCTCCAATCTCTCAGTCCTGATCCTCAAGGGAAACTTACACAACACTTCCCAGAGACGAGCCTATGAGCTCCATTTCATCAACCTGCTGGATACTAGAGATCAGGGACTAAACATAGACATTGGATTTTTTATACATTATAACCTGCCTGGCAACTGACTCCCCAGCCCCGCCCAGCCCCTGGCTTCTTTACTTTTCATCCCATCCAGGAAGAGCACACACCAACTGCTGAAACCTCCTTAGCCTGACAAAGGGTTTTTGAACCCGAAAGCTTGCTTAATAACTATTCTCCAACCATTTGGGTTGGTCTAATAAAAGGTATCAAATTCACCCAAGGAATCTTGTCTGCCTATGTCCTTAGACCAACATGGCTACAACCTAAACCCCTTAAAAATGTTTGGCGTTCAAGGAAAAAAAATCTTAATAGGTTTTATTTCAAAATTGCTGGTTATTACGCATGTTGATTTATGTATACATCCATATCCTCTGCTAGAGTAAACTGGTCCATTACAATTAAGGCATCTACATCCAAAATTGCCACCTAGAATTTCTCAGCTCTGCCTAACTCCCTAGGTGCTTTACTGTTTTTACTTCACAGTTCCCTTGGCTCCTAGAGTTTTGCTTTCATTCATGCCCCAAATTGCCTCAGAGAAATGCCTATGTCTGGGTTCCAGAAATTAGGCATTGCCCACCCAAGTCCCTTGACCGGCTAGATCCGGTAAGTTTTCCCAGAGTATGCTTGACATACCTTGAGAGGATCAGACTCCTCATGAAATGCAGTGATGGCCTTTGCATTTGTGGAAGAAGAGAAGGTGTTACTACCCATCATTTGTATAATGGCCCAATGGCTAAACCAACCATCCAGGGAGTGGGAGAACCCAGCTAGATGGGGTTAAAAGCCACAAATCCCACCCACTTCCTGGGAACCTGTCTTAACCACGAGCCTCCTTTTCTATGTTGGGAAGTTCCTACACTTGCTTTTCAAGCTGTGAAGAAAAGAATTCAAGATTCAGAGAGGGAGAGAGAAAGTGCCCAAGAAGGAGCATGACTGCAGCCCCATGAGCAGAGCACTCATTTGGGTTTTGGTCCATGGTCCCAGGACTGATTATGAATTTTACACTAAATCAAAGGTGTAGCAGCCAGGGGCTATGGCCTGAGTGGCAGCAGTGGCAGGGGCCAGCAGCAGCAGCAGTGACTGCCATTCTTGGTGCCTGGGGTCATTTCTCTCTTTGGGCAAGGAAGCTTGAATTATTTCTGCAGTGGCCCAAACTCACCAAGAGGTGTGAAGAGAACACCCACCTAGCCTAGCCTCTAGCCTGGTGCTCAGGAGACTCACCTGGGAGGCAGAACTGTGCTTTTGAGCCTCTTCAGGATGAGGAGAGAATAAAAAACATGTTTTCCATCCTGGGTGAGTGTTTTAACTCATAGGGTATTATAAAAAAGGTATATCACCTTCTCCTCATTCCACCATCTTTTGAAAAAAAAGGGCAAGTCCTGGTCAGTTTTTTTAAAGAAAGAATATAGATATGTACCCCCAGGAGAGGGCTCTGATTGGTGGAACTGAAAAGGAAAGTGGCAATCTTGGATAGGGGCAGAATTTCTGACTCATGCCTGTGCTCAGTGCTTTCTATTAGTTATCTTACTCTGAGGTCCCTAACTCTCCCCATGCACCATATAGGCAGCCAAGGTATATAACATAGATTTCTGGATTCCACTCTGGGGCCAGACACCTAAAAATTACTCACTATAGTTAGACAGCTAAGTCTGTTATTGAAACTAGTCTATGAGATAAAATACTGGCCTCACAGATATTAACAAAAAAATTCCCACCAACTTTAACAGAGCTAAAATTTTCCCTCTGGTATACAACACCTCTTGTAGTAGCTTTCTAACCCCGCTCTCCCCTAAATGACCAGCTCCCCCGGTGAACCTACCCTCCCCAATCCTGCCTGCCCCATCCCCCCATTCCAACTTCAATTGTCTCCTGGCTCTCGTGAACACAGTTAAAACTGGCACTAGGAGTGGCTTGCAGGATGGGGGCGGGGGGAAGAAGGGGGAGGTTGGTGGGCTCGGGGGGTGAGGTTGGGGGGGTAGCTGGTCTGTGGGGGGAGGTTGTCTATCTGGGGGAGGGACCAGGGACCTAGAAATAGCCCACCACTGGAGAGACATGTAGGAAAGGTATAGCCCTGGGGCTGCACTGGGGACTGTACAGAAGTTCAGTTATATCAGTCTAGCCAATCCCATCTAAATTAGATTACCTTTGAGGCATAGTTAAATTAGACTGGGTTGGCCATTTTTAGATCTAACCTTCCTGAACTTCTGTACAGTTCACATTTAGATGCACCTAACAAGGGATTGAAGTATAAAGTTTGCACCTGTGCAAACTAAGTTAAATTGGGCTGCCATTTTAATGTGATCTAACCTCCCCCTAACCTCCTTGAACATCTGTACTTAGCCTAAGGCTTTGATTTAACATTGGGCAGTGATGAACTTGTGCACATACTTAAAAATAGTGCATGCTTAAGTGCTTTGCTGAGCCAGGGCTAAAATTATGGTAATTCCAGTTTTGCTTGTCTAAAACATGGCATCTGGTAAGGACTGCCAAGAATCTTGATATAGTAAATGGGGAGTTTATATCCCTAAAAATATAATATGGGAAACAATGATGAGTAACATACCCAACACAATCTTTATTTCAACAGATTATGGGCCATATCATTGCTCTAGCTGCACAAGGCAACGAAGCCAGCTGGAGAGTCACTTTTTAAGGGGGAATCCCCAGCTGGTAGAAAATTGTTGTAGATGGTTCTGTGTCATCTGCTCAATGGTGCTGTCAAAGTACAAGTTGCAAAGACTTGGGGCTGTTATATGCTGATGCTTCAGAGAGCTTGGGTTTGCAGAATGGTCCCCAGGAGGAGAGTTCTGCCAATGAAAGTGAGAGCAGCTTCATGCCTCTCTAAGTTAGCTTTTGTAGTGAACGAACAAGATACCGTTTGTCCTCAAAAAGGTGGTGGAAAGCTACCTATGTCTCCTGTTTCTTAATGGCCCTGAGGAAAAATTTAGGAATTCCAAGTTAAAATTATTTGTTGCCTAGGATCTTAGCTCATACATAACATATATCTTTACTGCCCATAAATGCAAAAACACTTTGGGGTTTATAGTACTTTAAGAAGTTAAAAAAAATTCAGACCCACTTTTGGTTAATATGATGGGTATTTCAAATGTAATATTCTTGTTCTGTGCTTGTGCGTTATAGGGGAAGTGGCCAACTCCAGATGACAGGACAGATGGAGTTTTATGGTACATAAAAAAACTAGGTTCTGGTAATAAGTCATGTGTTACACTTGTACATTCATCTGCACAATTAAGATATTTCCTTTAGCAATTAGTAAAAATAGTTGGAGGAAAATTGGCATCACAGCATTTTGACTTTGCATTGCTGTCATACAGTTTGAAAAACCAATGCTGCTACAGTTGATGAGTTATATTCTTCCTCTAGAAGCCTAGATAGAAAAAAACAAATCCTTCTGGTTGCTGCCATAAGGATGTCCTGTAAACTTTCTTGGATATTCGGCAACAGAAACTGTTCCTTTCTGTATAGTAAATCTCCGTTCTATAGCATGCCACATTATGTGTCTCTTCTCCAGGGAATGGGTTCATCATAGTGAAGTTGGTGAAGTACCTAACTGAAACCTATCCAACAAAATGCTGTGAAAAGCAGAGCAAAATCTTTACAATGAGAGTAGGAGCTCTCTTGCCTCCTCCACTTTTTACTGACTGAAGTTGTGAGGACTTTTACACTATGTATTTCCATACATGCCCCAAGAACTGGTAGGCATTATCAGAAATAGTAATGCTGGGTTACTTGCTGAGGGAGTAAGCTCTTGTTGCTAGGGCAGGTGAAGCCAAAACCATGATCTGGTTCATAAATTGAGCACAGGAACCCCACATTTCATTGATTTTGGACTGTGACATATGGGTTTGTTTGTCCTCACACGTAGACAGTAACTAGAACTGTCTGAAATGTTTGCCTAGGACTCTGCAAATTCACCCTGGGGAGATGAATTAAGGACTATTTCGCAACCTAAATTAATATAGGATGGACAGACATCACTTAATCCCATAAACAAAAACACACTCCATATGAAAGAAGCTTTGCCTTCTCCTCTCCGATAGGAACAAGACTTGTTGATTAATGCACTGCTTCATATAAACTGGAAACTCACTGTGTCAACTTGGTAGAACTAATCTGAGAATTTTGATAAAAATGGAGACAACATTTCACTAAAAGGCGTTCTTGTTTTCTAACCAGCTATACTAATTATGTAGAGAGGAGGGTTGCCATCTGTCTGATCTCTGATCTTCCATTATTGCATAACAATTATAATATCAAAGGCCCAAAATCACACCTGCTGAAGTTAATGAGAATTTTGCAATTGACTTCAATCACAGTAGATCTGATCCCAAAACTGAATGAAACCAGGTAACAAAAAACTCTATTTGCAAAATGTCTATGGTCAAAGAGAAAGCACCAGAAGTAATTAGACACTTTAAATATGTGTTGTAAAAGCTGTGCTGCATTTTCTAGAATTAATTGTAATAATTTCTACTATTAATGGCTCTCTAGTACAACTGTAGCTCACTCATATTGTACTTAACATTCACACTACAGTGTGAAGTGGCAAGAAGGAAAAAACCCCTCAGTCCTGTTCAAATTTTGTTGAAATTAGCTTTAAACTTTTACCCAACATAGACTGCAAACCCATTTCTCTTAAATGTTTTCAAAACTAGTTTCTGGTGATCACAAAGCAACCAGGTGGAAACTTTACCATCAATATACTTGCATACTCTATTGCCCTTCATGGACATTATCTGTTCATAAAGGTCCTTGTATAGTTCATAGTCCAGTTTAAATATTTGATTAATTTCAAATAAACTTCTTTATCACATTGTATTAATCTTCTAGCCTTGTTTTAGACAGATGCTGTTGGCTGAAAAGCTTTTCATGGAATATAGTACTCAGAGCTTGTTTCTGTGAAATTCTGGTTGCTTCCCATGGAGGGCTGAGAATGCTCAGTTTCCACTACAGTCAGCAGAAGCTGAGGGTTCCTGCCATGTTCTAGTAAATATTCTCTACATTGCCAAATGTTTTTATATAAGAAAATGAGAACACTGCCATTTAAAGTAACTTTCTGTTACAGTCACATGATTGTTCTCATTCACATTGAATGCCTCCCAACCTCTGGGGATTTTGTCAGGCTTTCCAAACTGTATTTGTTTATATATTATTTTCATGAATTTATTGTGTATTTGTTGTGATGGGTAACAAATTACATAGAACTCTGAATGCCCAGTCTGGGGCAGGGGAAGAAAGAGAACTGAGGATGGGTGCATATGCTTTATAAATTCAGGTATTGCTATTTTAAGAAAGAAGATGTGCCATTATTGCTTGTTGATTAATAGCAAATCTTGCACTCAGTGGAAGGTACAAGGAGGTCTAGGAAACCTTTCCAGAGTGGATAGTTCTTTACTTTAGGCTGCAAGGGTTCTTATGCCCTAAACCAGTGGTCACGAACCAGTGGATCTTGAACCACCGGTATATCTAGGAGCCTCTTGCAATAGATCTTGGAGCCTCTGGAGTCGATCTGAGGCTGGGGTGGGGGGCTGAGTGCCCGTGTGCATGCACATACACACTCCAGCCCAGCAGGTCAGTCCGTGGGGGAGGGAAGGGGCGGGGACTAGATTGAGCATCCCCACGGTAAGGGACAGTGCCACAGAGACAGGAGCAGGGGTAATTTGAGGGGGCCCTGACTGAGTGGGGCTTACCTGCTGGGGAGGCACACCCCTAAATAATTTTTTCTCCCTCTCTCTCAATCTGCCTTCCCCACTCCATCCCCACAGACTTACCTGCTAGGTGGTGGTGGTGGTGGCGGGGGGTGGCAGGGGCTGGCAGAGGTGCATGGTAGATCTTCAGTTGCTTTTAAATGCCAAAGGCGATCTCCTACTTAAAAAGGTTGGAGACCACTGCCCTAAACTATGAGAGTTTAGGGTTATATCCGTGGTTCTCAACTTTTTGATTTAGGGCACCCCTTGTTAGGCTCAAAGCACCCCTTAGAAAAAAACACCTTTTAGCTTTCACTTACAGGCAGTCTTTGGACTTATGATGCATTTTGGTTCCTGAAAGCCACGTCTTAAGACAAAACGTTGTAACTTGGAACTGATTTTCCCATAGGAAACAATGTTATAAAGGGGGGGATTGGTTCCTGAACCAAGGCCTGATACCCTATTTTCAGCAAAAATAACCCAGTATTTTGTACTCAGTGAATTATAGATGAGTAGTATAACTACATTAATGTATTTCTATTGTAAATAGCAATCAGATTGATGTGGAAGGACTTATTTGAGGTGACTTTGCTGGACTTTTTGAAGGGCTCTTGGTTGAACTTTTTGAAGGGCTCTTGGCTGCAGTCTTCTCAGGAGTCTTGGCTGCAGGTTTTTCTGGAGTCTTGTCTGCTTTCTTAAAGAAAAGTCCAAGGAAGTTTGAAAAGATGTTTTCCAGGGAGATGGGTGGCACAGTGAACTTGTTTGCTGGTGTGGTGTCAGGTCAGATCAAGCGTTGTAAAGTCAAAACTGACGTCATAAAGTTGAAACAGGGTGTCAATTTACAAACCTTGTAAGTGTGTAACATTGTAACGTGAAACGTTGTAAGTCAAGGACTGCCTGTATTTTTTTACTATGGAAAAATGATAGAGAAATTCTTAAGTTGCAAAGAACTCAGAAAGACCCCAACAAGTCAGAATGTTTTTGATATTATGCATTCAAAGCTGAAATAGCTGAGTTATCTTATGAATCACGTTTAGCTACTTGCACATCTAACAGTGCTAATATTGCATAGCACCCTTCATTACCCTTAAGAGGATCTCATGGCGCACCAGGGTGGCATAGCATCCTAGCTGACAGTCACAGGTTTATATCCTTTATACTGTAATAACCATATACCCTATATACTTAAAATACTGTGGATGCTCACATTATCCATGTAAATTTTTAATCGCTTTTTAAAATCATGATAGGCCTTGGCTTCCATTTTGTTACTTGAATTCAACAATTTAATTGTGAATTATACAAAAAATATGCCTCCTTTCTTAGAGGAGACTGCCGACTCATTTCTGTGCAAAAGCAGTGCTTCCAGAACATGGTCTTAAGGATGTTATCAACAGTTACAGGCCTACTGAACTGTTGTCAGAGCTTGAAGTTTGCAAAGGATTATTTAGGAACTTTTAAGAGAGAAAGACAATAAAGACCACTCTCTAAGTTCTGGCTTTAATTTCCCAAAAGGATTCAAAGTGAAAACAAAACAAATCTTAATCAAGTCATTTTTAGCCTACAGCAAACTGGGAGAGGAAAAGATACATCCATCTACTTGGTTAAATATTCCTATCCCAGACCCCCATCCCAGCTCCCATCTTTCTACATGATGAGCTCAAGGTAGCCTTTATATAGGGCCAAAGGCAGTTAACTGATTCCTCAGTCACATCACCTCTGTATTCTGCTTTTAAAAGATACAAGTAGCTACACAGGGTTTTTTGGCTGTACCTCTAGCCTCAGTGTCTTGTTAGAGAGTGACAGGAGAGACCTCTGTTCCTCTTGGCTAAGTACAGATAGCCAAAAAGCCCAAGGCTGAACTGATTCAGTCTTTGCAGGTTAGTCTAAGCTGTAAAGATTGAACCAATAAGCAAATGAACATGCATTCACTTTTGATTCAGGAAATGCAGCCACATGTCTGCAATGGCTCAAGCCAGAAGCCAGGGGGCACTAGAGCATGGCTCTCTGGCATGTATCCAGCATGGGCTTTATGTTTACTTTCTGTTTATGTTGCCCCTGAGGTCTCTGGGATTTGCAGTCCAGAATCATAGCAGCAGGACTCTACAGGGGTGCTCATCACTTCCTTTTTCTGCTTCCAGGTGCCTCTGGGATTTGTAGTTTATAGTTGAAGCCAGCTCTATGTAAGGAGAGCAAGGCAGCTCCATACTTGGGGAAGGGAAGTTTAACATCCCCCTCCCTGTCCCTAGGCCCCAGCAGGGATTTTCCAGGGTGGGGGCAGTAAGCCAGCCAGTTAGGCCAGCGAGCAGAGGGGTGAGGCCGGCCCTGCTCTCTGGAGCAGACAACCCAGCTTAGCCCAGCCCAGGGCTGCACAATGCTGGGATGCTGGAGGACTCTGATTTAACTTAAACCAGGAAGAGGTTTGGGACAGAAGTTTCATAAACCAGTTTGACCTAAATCAGTTAAGTCTGATACTATATTCAACCAGGTTTATCTTAAACGAGTTTCAGCCAGTTTGAAACTGGTTTATGTGCACTGAACTTCTATTCTGTTACAGGTTTAAATCAGTTTCTGATCACTTAAACCGGTTTGTGTGTAGCTTCTATCCCTAGCCCTAGAGACCTCTTGGCTGAGCTTCCCACACTTCACTGTTGCCATTCTCAGGAAGCTTCTCTCAGTCCCTTTGGGAACAAGAAAATGGCTTTTGGTTCATTAGAAAAGTCTCTGGGGATTTTTTCAAGCCTTTGACTCACAGAGCTCTAACAGAGCTAACCTGTGCTTAACACAAGACACATCAATAAACCACAGCAATAGTACTGGTAAACAATATCCTTCTTCAATTCAGTGGGATTAGAAGGCAAGTGAAAAGGCAGAAAAAAAACATTCCCTGCACCTGTCCCTTTTGGCTAATATGTATAGATGGAGCAGGTTCATGAGATCCTTTCCCTTGCCAATTTCTACTCTGGAAACTAGTTGCTTAGTATAGAACTTTCAGGGCAGAATTATGTTTCACTTTATGTGCTTGAATGACAGTTACTTGGTTGCCTAACTGACATTTTTGGCACTTAGATGCAGTTAGCAATCCTGTTCCATGTGGAGTGTGGGCACATGGTTACTGAGCATGTGCTGTAGGCTGCATGCTGTCTGGGCAGATACATAGCTTCATATACATGTATTCTGGGTGAATGTGAGTTGCACAACTCAGCAAAAAACAATGAGTAGCAGGTGCTGCACACCAGAGGAGAAGGGGTCTTTTGATCCTGCTTTGAGCAGGGGGTTGGACAAGATGACCCCTGAAGTCCCTTCCAACCCCTTTTTTTATGATTGTAGTAGTTGAACCTCTGAACCTTGCACATACTATTCATTGGATAAAATGGATCAAAAGCAAGGGAAAGTTTCTCCCCACTAGGAGCAAGGATCCAGGCTAGAACTCAGGACTTTCACACTTCAAGAGCAGCATTCATCACATACCTTTTGGCTACCATATTTCCTCCTGGGCCCGTGTGTCTTCCTTTCTTGGCTGCCCAGGGGCCCCTCCTTCAGGAGGGTTGGAGAAGATACTGGTTAATGTCTAACTTGTAGCCTGTGGTTAGAGGACTATCCTAGGCAATCAGACAATAGCATTCAAACTCCATCTGGGTATAGGTATAGGGGTATAGAACCTGCTTTCCTGCTCCTTGGGTATATACCATAACTACTTAGCACATGGAACAGAATGTGAAACTGCGCAAAAGTCCCCAAAGTGGCAGTTATGTGGCTGGGTAGCTGCCATTTAGTTCTGTAAAGTGAAGTAGGGTTCTGCCTGTAATGTCTTGTCTAGCCAATCACAGGTCTGGAGTCCCAGAATGAGGACTCATGAACTGCACATGTACAACCATGTAAGTAAAGCAGTAGTTGGTATAACAGAAACAAAAATATATGAGTAGGGGTCTACCTAAATTGTAGGGGGGACTTACCAGTTTTTGCAAGTTGATCATAGTGTAAAGTTCTAATTCTGGGGTCATTTCATGGCAGCCCTCCGCTGATTGGTGGAGAAGCACTTTGGGGGGAGGAGGGATAAGTGGGTGGTTACTATCATGATTGTTGGCTGCCCTTTGTGTGGCCCTGTCCCTCGGCACTGATTGGCAGAGAGGCCCTGTGGGGGGAAGAGGGATGAGGGGCAACTGCCATCTTGCCTGCTGACCTTCATGCCACCCCACAAGCTAGCACCTTCCCCTATTGGCAGCAAGGACTGCTGGATCCCACTGGGGAACCAGCATATTGCTTTTATTACATTTTTTGTTGTTGATTTTGTGGACAATCCCGGATTTTTCTGTTAAATTTGTGAAACTGCGAATTAAGTAGGTCTGTATACATGACTCTTGCAGTTGCATTCAGAAGAACATCAATAGGAGGATAGAAAGCTCCATATTTCTCTCTCTCTCTTGCCACAAACACAGGGGTTGTTCCTATGATCTCTAAGAATGATACTGTGGCATTAATTTAGTTTTCAGTATTGTATTCATTGTGTGGAGTCTTGAGGATGGAAAATGATCAATAGAGGGACAAGACGTACTTGAGAAATCAAGGTCATTATCATTTGTAGCTCTATCAGAAATTCTGCCAAGTGCTTTTTACCTTAATTCAGCTCTGGATCCTAATTCTCTCTGTAATTAGTAATTATAGTGCATATTGAAAAAAGCATAGAGGACACAAATTAAAGTGAAGTGAATGTGTATCATTCACATCAAGATATTCAGAATTTACCATTTCTGTTTTATTTTTCATAAAAAGGACAAGCTGATTTATTTTAAATTGCCCCTTGATGCTAATGGCCTGAAAGGTCTGTGAATCTGCATAGAAAGCAGTTATGAAAGCTTGATTACTTTTTGTAAGAATAGTCTCAAACTCTTAAGATATATCCTATGTTCTGATTTCAACTGAGAAACTTCACCTTTCATTATTCTTGAGTATTATAAAGTGAGAGGTGAGCAATTGAAAGTTCCTCATTTGTATCCAAGCTGTGGTCCAATCTATGTCAGAGGAGCATAACAAATATAAAGGGGTTTGTTTTTCCCCCTCATGGGAAATCTGATTCAGGAATGTATTTTGCAATCTTCAGAGAAGTGAGCAAAAATAATTTTTGTTAAGGTTAAGGAATATGCAAATGCTCCCTGAAAAAAAAGAAAAAAAGAAAAGAACACAGAGATGATCATGGATTCTGGCAGAAGACTTCGGGAGTTCTCTTTGAAGTCTGACAACAGGAATCTGTGCCCAGATTTATGCCAGGCTTTAATCTATGAAAACTAAATTAAGGGATAATGAAAAAAGATACTGCTACTGTTACTCATGGCTAGACTGATTACCTTCACATTGTAGGGAGTGCCTATCTCTAATAAAATTACTTTATTAGGTGTATCCCACTGTACCCTGGATGGTACATGTGGACATTTAGGGCAAAATTCTGTTTCATCTAATAAACAACCACATTGAAGCTTGTGACCAATTCTGAGTAACCTGCCTAGGGTTTAGAAAAGATTCTATTACCCCCTCTGGGCATTCCCCAGTATAGGAGTAAGGAGACATCTATGCATCTCCAGGGGATCTCTTGGATCCTATTTTTTTCTTACTTTGATTTCATTGTTACTTCTGGGTACAGATATACAAGAACCAAAAACATCAGTCATGAAGGGCCATGTATTAAAACACTACAGGGACAAATGCAGGGCACACACAAGTATTCAGAAGTGGACTCTAGTAGTTAAAGCTACAGGGGCCACTTACAGAAGGACTTCACACTCTTCAGTGGCCGAGTCTACATGAGACGCTGACTGCACAGTAGCTTGTCCTGCAACACTACTGCACAGTAGTAACAAGCTACTGTGCAGTATAATGAGCTACTGCACAGTCAGCATCACCAAGAAGCCATGTGGGGACACTACCATGCAATAATGCCAGTTGCTACTGAGTCATTTAGTACTTGTGTATGCAAGTGCTAAATGACTGTGCAGTAACAATTGTGCAGTCTGTGTCTTGTGTGCATATGGCCAGAGTGCCACAGAGATCTTTGCAGTTGATCTGTGCAGCTCATTCTGATGGGGAGAATATTGACAGTCCCAAGAGAGCTCCACTGAGCTAATACTTCATGTGAGATGAGCACTGAGCAGTACCTCCCTATTCTACAGCTATGGCTATAGTCCTGCTGGGTATGAGCTGAAGATGATGCTTTAGACAAGGCAAAATACATTTATTTCACATAGCTTCTGACACCACCTGTGTGTGCCTCAGGTTTTACATTTTCAGAAGGGGATGATGATGTTTACTTGCTGAGTAAAGAGCTTTGAAACCTCTTGATGCAAAGTGCTGTATTTGAGCTATGGGTTGAGAGAACTATCAAAATCATCCCCAAAAGTAGATGGTAGGGGTTAAAGCTGCAGGGGTCAATTACAGAGCTGCTACTTGATCATTGTAAAACCTCCTTTCATATATCTGAATGGTGGATGAGAGACAAGACATGTGTTATTTGCTGCACTCTTGCATTTCTTCAGCCTTCTAAGCACCTGACCTGGAATCATGTGACCAGTTTTGAAAACAAGGTATCATCTCTGTAACAGGGCACTGGATATGGTGTGCGTTACGGAGGGAAAAGGGGACAAACCACCTGGAGTGGCAAGAAGAGAATTTACCTGCGGTACGACCAGGGCCAGAGAAGTGGAACAATGGGGAGCACTGGGAACCTAGGTGACCTCAGTGAAGTCCCACAAAGGCTCTGGCAGAGCTGCATGTGGGAGCAGGGCCAGGGCGAATTGGGTCCTGGGGGAGGAGCCGAAGGATAAAAGGGACTTGGGGAGAGAAGGCAGATTGTACCCAGGGCAGGGGCCAGCCAAAGAGACTGGAACCAAGACAAGAGGAAAGACTGTAGTGGCAACCCAATGGACCCTGGAGATGCAGATACCTACCAAAGATCGAGGAGGGGAAGCAGCACATGGGAAGAGGAGGTGAACAGCTGTCCAGGCGAGTGCTATGCCAAAGAGCTGT
>NW_005842741.1:316203-335780 GCF_000455745.1 Alligator sinensis
GCGGTTTCACCTGTGGGAAACAAAGGCGAGAGAAGCCAGAGTGAGGAGCTGCAGGGAAGGGAAAACAATTTTCCTCCCATCCAGAGGGAACCCAGGAAAGGGGACTCCACACCAGATGGCAGTACAGCAGGCATCTGCCTTAGCTGTGAGAGACTTATGGAGACTAGGACCCTGAGGCGATAAGGGCCACCCATTAAGGCTCAAACCCAGAGGAGAGCAGGGGAATGCCATCCCACTAGAAGTAACCAAACCAAGACAGGGAAGAGACAGCGGGGTGCTTGTGACCATGAGAGCTATCCAAAGGGAGAGAGGGAAGGAGTTCCCAGAGTCACACCAAAGTCTGGGGCACTACAGGTCAGGACAGGGTGAAGGGGGAGGTAGGAGCCTTGAGAAGAGACCCATCATTACCCCGATGCATATTAAGAAGACCACCTCCCAAGCTTGGCATTCTTTCTCAAAATATTTATTTTCCATCAAGGTGTGGCAGGAGAGTACAAGAAGGACAGCAAGACCAGACACAGGGTAATGACTGCAACACCCACAGTAGCAGCATGACTTCCACAATCTCGCTTAGAGTGCCATACTTTTAAAACCATGAATGCCTCAGACTAGGCCCGAAATCTCATTCTGGAGTACTCGTCAAGTCAGATTTACAACACACATATTTAAAAACCATACAGTTGAATAAAAGAAATGTGGCTGCTTTCCTGAGCCACAGCTGGGTAACATATTGCCAGAGGAAAAGAAAAAAAACAACCCCAAAAACATGGAGATTGTGAAATATTGTCTTCAGTCTTTGACTTCAGGCTTTCTGTCCCAGCCCAAACAATATTTACTTCTCAGCAGTCAATATTTATAATTTATGATGTTTCAGCTAATATTTATATTGATTTTGATGTACTTGAAAGCAGGCTAGTTTATAACTTGACTGACCAAAGATATTTAAAACAGAATAAGATCTCTACTGTTCTGTACTGTTGTTGAGATACAGATTTGCTGGCAGTCAGTGTTTTAATTTGCAAACAGAAAAAAATACATTCATGTTTGACCAAATCTTGTATCCCTGTAGAAAAAAAACCCTCCACATTCTTATCAGAGTGTAGAACAACAAGGCACTCAAAGAGTAAAAATGAAAGAGTCAAATTAAATCAAGACTAACTGTCATTGGCTGTTCAGGTACCTGGAGCAGACACCATTTTGGTGCTTGAATTACAAATTTCAAAGCAGGTAAAATCCTTGCTAAACTTTCAAAATATTTTACATTTCCCTCTAATTATAGACTGACTCTGTAAGCAGAAATATTTCCATAATGCTATTGATAGTGGAATACTACCTTCTACTTGCACAATAGAGCTTCTTAATACTGGTTCTCATTACAAAGATGAGACCTCTGAGATGTGCCAGATGAATTTGAGTGACCTTTGCTGCCAATTCTATTTTATGATCATACTTTGGTTTCCTTGGAACTTTAAAGGAACTAACACATGCTGAACTTTCAAATGTCTGATTAGTTTAATCAGTGCAAAATCTTTATGGGATTCTACACATTTATTTTGAGAAGGAGCCAATGCAAAATTACTATATGCAATATGCTAATTATTTAAAAGTATCTGGCAAGTTTGACTGCTTGCCTTATTCATCTGCAATCAAGTCCAACAAAATAAAAAGACAGAAGGGGACAAGCAGCCAGCCAGAAAAATCATTTCCAATGGCATGCTAAAGACCTTTCTGATACACACGTTAAATTAATATAAAAATATGGAACGTGTTTGGACACACTTTTGATTTATCACATTGTTACTGTGGGGCTCACACTAATATTTGGCTTGCACCCTAACATAAGCTGAAGATTGTAGTCTTCGGTAAAAGCAACACTAAATGTTTACAGCATTTCTCTTGCTAATTTGTTTATTTAACAGAATTGTTCAATTATTTAAAAAGTCAAACTATTTTCAATCCTATTGCATTTGTTATCTCAGCCTTTGAACCTTTCTGCCAGTCTTTGTGCTTCCTGGTTTCTCCTTGTGGTCTGATAATATCAAACAGACATCAAAACTCTGCCTCTAGAAGTCTTTGTTGTTTCCTTCTAGACTGCAAAACCACAAGTATTAATTCCCTGATCTAGCTGGAATTAGGAGTTTGTCAAGCTTCTGGTAGAAGAAAGAAACAGAACCCTATATTACTCAATGGTCTACTGTAGAGTCCTAACTACCCCTTTTTTAAGCAGGTCTTCAGGCCTTTTTGGATTCAATCACCTCTTGTTAGACTCAAGGCACCCCTCACAAAATGCCAGCTCTTAGCTTTCACTCATTTTTTGTCTACAGAAAGATAATAGATCAATTTTTCTGTTATAAAGGACTTAGAAAGACCACAACAGGTTGGGATGGTTTGGTCACTATGGACTTCTATTTGAAATCTCTGGGTTTATCTTGTAAATAATGTACAAGGGTCTGCAGACCAACAATTCTAATACTGCATATTACTCTGGTTGAGAATCACTGGCTTAAGACATAAGCTGAGGAAATGGTGTGCTCTAATATGATTATAGACCTTCTCTCTGCTTGTCAGTTGAGTTCCAATATATATGAGTGAAAGTTTTTCTGTTGTTCCAAGTTCTTCCCTCCCTGTAGCGGTTGTGGTTATGATGAAGAGGTTTTCCATCTGCAGACTCCATTTTGACATTGCTCCAGTCCTTCTTTTTCCTAAGTAACTATTATTTTGTTGTTTTCTGTTTTCTTCCTATAGCACTCAACTGGTTCGCAGTCTCAATGCCTTTTCAATATGTTCCTGTAAGTACCGGCGCATGAGATAGTCAAGTAAGTGCAAACCCCCTGCTCACTGGGGATTAGGCAAGGTTTACTTCTCATGGAGTCTGGACCATAACCACATATTTAGGCAGCTCTAGATCAGTGGTTCCCAACCTTTCTTATATTGCAGACTGCCAAGCTCACTCAAATAATTTTGGTGGACCAAGTATAGAAACAGTCTAATTTACATATTTAAATTTGCAAATATGTAAGTATGTAAATTTGTAAATATTTAAATTTGTACCCCGGTGAGAGTTGAGGCACCACAGCCACGAGCACTGGAGGGACCCTCCAGGGGAGGGGCTACCCAGGCAGTGGCCCAGGGGGACCCAGCTGGGACTGCCCTGGAAGAAGGGGCTCTGCTGCCTTCCCTAGGAGCAAGCAGTGGAGCTGCCTCCCCACCTTCTGCCCTGGGTATTTTCCTGCCTACATCCCCCTACTCTCAGCTGCTGGTAAGAGTCATAATAATAATAATAATAATCATACCATTATTTTAATATTTAATGAATAATTACTGCTATTTAAATGTCCCATCAATTTTCTTGTTTTCAGATGCTTACACTACCAAATTCTAACAATTTAGGCTGGAATTTTTCATGCCCACTGCCCGCCCAGTCTGCTTTTTTTTTTTCCTTTGGCAAATTTCAGGTAAAATAGTTCAGCTGCTTCTGAGAACACAACCAGAGAAAAATAGATTGTTTTGATTAAGTCCAAAAATGGAAGACCTCTAGTACTTGCATGCCCTGGAGTGGGAATCACAATTTGGCAAGGGAGTGGATGTTGAACCAGGGCTCTGTCTTTTTCTGTCACTTGGAAAATCTGTGCAAATTTGACCAAATTATTCAGAATAAAGTTTTTTTTTGTGGGGGGGGAAGTATTGTGTGCATACTTAGGGGAGACTTGTGAGAGTTTTGCAGCTTGCTTCGTTTGTGCATCAAGCATGCTTCAGCCTGGGGTTGCGCAGGACACTCTAAGCAACCGTGCTTTCCAATTGCAATATGCCAGGTTGTGTCAGGCCTAGGCCCAGACATCGTAAGAGAAAGCAGAGGAGTAACTGCCCAGTAGTGTGCCTTGGGCAGCACTGTTCTCCTTCAGTCTGCACCTTCCCTGCAGTGGTAGTGGTGCTGCATGGTGCAGGAGGGATCAGAGGTTTGCTGCTGCAGGGAGAAGATGTTCTCCCCTTTTTTGCCACTGACATGAGCTAAGTAAGGACATTCAAAATGCCTGAGCCTGAATCAATTCAATCTTTGCAGGTTGGTCTAACTTGTGTAGATTGAACCAAGAAGCAAGTGAATAGACAGTCACTTCTGATTCTGGAAGCGTGGCCACATGCCTGCAGTGGCTCAGGCTAGAAGCTTGAGGGCTTTAGAGCAAGCCTTCCCTTCCCTTCAGCAGTGACATGGCCAGGCCCCAGAAGACTGAGTATGATTGGGGAGGGGTTTAAACCCCCACCCTGTCCTGCACAGTCCCCAGCCAGGGTGTGCCTGGACAGGGAGGAGGGCAGCAGCCCTTGCTAGGCATCCCCAGCCCCCCCGCCCCTTGCTGCTCGCTGCAGAAGCACTCGAGCTTCCCCCTTCCCTGGGTGGGCACTACTGAATGTACCTGGACTGAGAGACTTTACTATGCACAGCACTTGGAAATTTTGTTGAACACTGGACTTAGAAATTGGAGGCTGCTTGAATTTAGAGCTGTTGAAGATTGCAAAATCTGTTCCAGGGGTTTGGAGGCTCAATCACATAAACTTGTCAAACTGGTTTTGCAAGGGAGAGAGCACAGATTAAGTTAGAATTCAGGAGCTTTTCCCCTTTTTTGGATTGACTTGCTATGGCAAGCTTGGTGAGAAAAGAGCTACCCGAACTAGAAAAGTAGGTGAGATAAGAAAAACAGGCCCAGGTTTTTGGAGTAAGGATATATTCTGTGGATCAGATGCATTTGTACAATTTTGTGACCAGTGTTCCTTTCAGATTGTCTCTGGGCATAAAACCTGGACAAATAAAAGACAAAGAAATGAATTGCTCTGGAAGGGTTACTATTGACATAAAAAGCTTTGATACAATAAAAGGAACAGCTGGAACAGCTGTTAAAGACAGTGAAAGAAACAACCTTGAGCAGCAACCTGAAGTTGGCGGCGGGAGGGGGGGGTGGGGGAGCAAAGGAGGAGCAGCCAGGCAGACTCCAGCTGGAGTGCCATGCCAGTGGGAGAGGGGATGGAATGGGGGATTAACCCCCCAACTTTCCCCTCAGGCTACCAGGGAGCAGGGTTTCCCACCCCACCCCGTTCTCAGCCAGCCGGAGCAGTGATAGTGCTCCAGCTAGAGAGGAGAGGAGTGGGGCCAACCCTGCTCCACTGGAGCAGACAGCACAGCCCCACCCAGCCCAGGGCTGCAAAGCATCCTGGGATGTTGGGGGACTGTGAGCTAACTTAAACTAGGAAAGGGTCTGGGACAGAAGTTCCGTAAACCAGTTTGATGTAAATCAGTTAAACAGGTTCATCATAAACCAGTTTTGGCCATTTTGAAAGTGGTTTATACATACTGAACTTATGTTCTGTTACAGGTTTAAACTGGCTTCTGATCACTTAAACTGGTTTATGTGTAACTTCTGTCTCTAGTCATGATGTCAAGTGAGCAAAAAAACACCAGTTCTTTGCAGCAGCACAGGGAGTGACATCTCTCTCCCAACTCCTGCAGCAGTGAACCTCTGGCTGCTCCTCCACTACATGCTGCTGCAAGTTCTATTCGCTCCCTGCTGCTGGAGCAAGAAAGCTGCAGCCTATGAGAGAGGATGAGGTTTCCCACACCCCTAGGTAGAGTCTGGGGCTGATGCAACACTTGCCCACCCATCATTATGCTACTGACTAAAAGCAGGGAGTGCATCTTTCCTGTGCTCTCAGGGCACCTATACACATGATGGAGCTCTGGTCTGACATGTGCTAACTAGCATGCATTGAGGTAGACTTAATGAATCAAGTCTGCTGGCATGTGCTAATTATTGTGCTCCAGCAGCCTCCACGTCATGTGTATTCAGCATCTTATGTATCAGTGTTTCTCCATTTCAAAATGGCAGTGGGGGTGCTTTAACTGAAGCTTATTGTAACAAACTTTAGTTAAAGCGCCCCTATGGCCATTTTGAAGTGCAGGACACTGAATACACATGATGCTGTGGGCGTTTTAATTAAAGAGGGTTTTATAGCCTCTCTAATTAACTCTACCCCCCACCTCCACCCCAGAGCACGTGTATAGATGCCCTAAGTGACCAATCTGCTCGACCAGGCAGCACAGAAGAGAGATCTACCTAAACAGATGAGAAAGTGGGGGGAGGCATCAGGTGGAGTTAGATTGAGATAAGGGCCTGAAACAGTGTCACAGATCAAGCCACTTTTGAAGGACAGCTTTGCTGCAGTCTCCCTCTCCTAATGGCCCTCCTGAAGCCAGCCCTGCTATGGCTCCACAAGGGGTAAGCCTCTGTTTCAAGACCCTGGCTTCTCTTTGTCCCTGACTTCCCCAGTGACCTGTTGTACCCTTGCCTCAGAGATATGCTTCCTTTTGGTCATCCCTTAGGAAGGGAAGGTGTTTTTTCTTCAAAAAAGGGCGAGGGTGTGTTAGAGTGCTGACATCCCAAACAGCACAGGAGACTGTGCTTCAAAACAGTCAGTCTTTATTGTGCCATTGCAGTTCCCTCTGTCTTTCCTCAGACTCTGTTCTGTCCTCCCTGGGAATAAGCTTTCCACTCTTCTCTCCCAACTGCCCCCTAGGACTTTCTCTCTGTCCTCCCTGGGACTATCCATTTTCCCCCTCTTCTTTCAGAGCCTCACTCTTTCTCTGTTACAAAACTATAGTATTACCCCAAGAACTTAACACTTACCCGATAAAATTAAACAAAGTCACAGGGAGAGGGCATCCAGTTGGAATGAGTCTGTTGGAGCATTGTAATTATTGTGCTTCAGGAGCCTCCTTCATCTCATGTAACAGCGTCCCTGCACTCCAAAATGGTGATGGGGGCACTTGAACTAAAGCTTGTTCAACACTGTGGTCTCTAATTAAAGTGCTCCCCCCCACCCCTTCCTGGAGCATGTGTAAAAGTGTCCTTAGTGCTGTGTGGTGAGTGGGGTAACTGATTCTGCCTCTCAGCACATCTGGCCTGCATGTATATGTACTGAGGATGAAAAAGAGAACATAGTATTTTAAATGAAACATTTTTGAATAACCTGAATATATACTGTAAAGCGTATCATGATTTTGATTATTCCAATCTTCACTGAGATCCATCTGACAAAGACATTCAATGGAAGTACAGCTTCCTAGAGACCAGAAGGCTGATGATCTGATAGGGCTGAACAAATCCCCATTGTCTGGTAATGCTTTCACTGGACAGTGGAGTCTGGAACATCAAAGGAGTTGCTATATAGTGATTTCAGTTTACAAGGAGTTGGTTTCCTTACATTGGCTGGAAGAATGGAATAATCAAATGTGAATCTTTGAGGATGCATACTGGTGGTTGTAAAATATGACTGATCTTTCTTTTCTGGGCTGGATTACCAAGGATGGGATCCCTAATAATTTTAATAGTGCTTTTCAAAATTTGTTCCAATTAATCAAACTGATCAAAACTATCAAAAAGTCACTTTTCTGAGCCTGAATCCTTTACACTATGCAAATGTAGCTATACTTCTTCTGTTTTTAGAGATACTGGGCATGTCTAAACATGAAATTAATATATCTGAATTTTCTGCACAGAAAATTTGGGCGCATTAAGCTGCGCCCCTGTATGCACCTGAACATGTATCTGTTGGGAGCAAATTTACTCCTGATGGAAACAGTTCAGTCTAGGGCTACTCCTGCCCTGATGTGCCTCTCTGCAGCAGTCAGGGGGAGAACTGTCCCAATTGTCGGGCAGCTGCCTCCTAGCCCCATGGAGATTAGGACCCATCCTGATCTCCATGGGGTTGGGAGACAGCTGCCTGGCAGCTGGCATAGTTCTCTCAGCCCTGTGGATATTAGGACAGTTCTCCCTGCCCTCTATGGCCCCCTGCTGCCTAGTCTGACTGGGAGCAATTTGCTCCCAGTTAGCATCTACATGTGTGCTTTAGTGCATTACTTAATGCACCAATTTCTAGTTCCTCTATCTACTCACAATAGACTAATCTATTATGCAGTAATTGCTGTGCACATGTAGACAATGATGCTTTACTCCACATTAGATTAGTCTAATGCATAGTAAAGCATTTCATGTAGACACATTGACTGGGTATGTGGAGTAGCGCAGCACATTACAGCATGGTACTTCCTGGCATGGAAAGTGAGCAGTTAGAGATATGCCTCAAGATACAACGAGGGACATGAGAAGTGAGATGGGGAATAGGAGCCAGTAGGGAAGAAGAACATCAGAATGGAGTTGATGTGAGGCTGGAGAAGGGACAGATTAGATGAGGGGCTGGGACAAGAGAACTGGAATGAGGTAAGACTGGGAACCAGAAGCCAGGGGATTGAGAATGGCTGAATAGGTGGACAAAGATACTGGATGTGGGAGGAGGGGAGAAAGGTTGGTACTAGGTAAGCAAAGAAACAGGAATGATACTAGGAAGCATGAGGAGTAGAGACAAAAGGCTGCATATATGTATTCAAATAATCTGGAAGAATTCTCCTAGGTTTGTTCTCTTGGTAGAAAAACTTACCCAGAGATTCCTGACCAGACATTTGAATACTGAGCCCTTGAAGAGCCTTTGAAGAACTGAGAGCTTGCACTCCTGACACTGCACAGCCAAGGGGCCCCAGTGCACACATCTCAGAATGCTGTGGAGGCTCCTTCAGTCTGCCTGGCAACAGATGGTGGCAGTGCATAGGGCAGCCCTGATTAGCTGACTGAAGGGAGACATAGGAGACTGCCTATGTCTCCCTTGAGTGCAATGTGGGGATTGCAGAGGGAGTGTGTTCTGTTCCCTGCTTGGCTGGAGCAGCAGAGTCCAACAAGTGACACATTGTCTTTCGGGGTGGGGAGGGGGGAGAGGGGAGTGGGGAAGAAGTACCTTGGGATGCTGAAGGACTGTCACTTCTCTTAGAAGAGAATGTGTACAGACATTCACTCTCCCAGGAGAAATTCCCCTGGGGGTGATTTAACCCCAGTTACCCATAGGTTATTTTCTCCTGGAGCAGCCATTTTTGCCCTGGGAGAAAAATTCTGGAGACCTGTACAGTCGTGGTTTCTCCTGTTATAGCAGCCACTCTCCTAGGAGAAACTATTTGTACGTGGTCTAGTACCTTTAATTTCATGATCACATACTATATTTCCACAGGGCCTCTGCCTTACTTAGTGTAAAGGCTGGACCTGCTCTAGGAAATAATTAGGAGTTGTATAGAAAAGGACCCTTTCTTCATTTGTTGGAGCATGTGTAATGGATTAGAAGAGAAGCAAAATGTGTCAGTTGAGGTAATGTTTTTTATTAGACCAAGTTGTATAGTTTGGAGAGCTAGAAAATAAGCTTTCATTCTCTTTTATCAGGTCTGTGAATGAAGCAGCTACAGCCCAAGGTAAATGCAAATTAGAACAATTGCCTTATTTTAACTTAATTATGTTGATGAATCTGGCCACTATTAAGGGAAGTGTTCAAAGGCAGGAGCTTCAGGAAGATCTCGATTAAGGCAGTTGAATGAGCTGTATTCTATGCCTACCTTTGCCACACAGATCACTTCTGAGGCTGGGGAAGTCACTTAAACTAAACTTTTCATACATTATTACCACGTGTTCCTCATTTTCTGGCCTGACTTGAGAAGTGTTGAGTGCTCAGAGCTACAACAGAAATCTTTCGAGCTGTGTTTTTGAACAGATAAATAACTATGTATGCTATATAAGCTAAGTTCTTTGAAAAATCAAGTCCTTGGTGTCTAAAATTGGGTGCCTGAAATGAGTGAATACTGGTGGCTTTAATGTCTTGAGCCAGCTCCCTAGCTGTAAAATGGAAATAATTTCACTCCCCACTTCACTGGGGGGGTGAAAATGAATTACCATTTATGAAGCATTGAAATACTGTAATAATGAGCAACGTGGAAAAGCCCATAAGGAAATTAATACCTCTGTCTTCAGAACATGGTTTGAAGATTGTGCAGTCAACAAGTCACAGGCTGAACAATGAAAAGAAAAGAAATATTGAATAGTTTCTTGTTAAGTGAACGGAGTCCATCCTGCAAAGGAATGAATCAGTGGTCTATGGAAAAAAATGTGTTCATATAATTAAATTTAATTATAATAATTCATCATGATGTATACTTATAATGAGGCCAAAGTTAACCTGCACAGTTGGCATTTCCTGACTTTTGACCGCTTGACTTTGCAAGTTTAGAATGCTTTTTTAACATTGTTTTTAATGTATATACACATGTGCACAGATAGGAGCACAGAAAGCAGGGCTGGAAAATACCTCAAGAAGTCATCTCATTCATCCCTCGGCTCATGGCAGGATCATCTCTGTCTAAACCATCCCAGTCAAGTGTTTGTCTAACCTGATCTTAAAGACTTCCAAGGATGGAGATTCCACAGCCTCTCTGTGTAGTCTGTTCCAACTTTTGACCACCCTCATGCTGAGAAAGTTCTTTCTAATATCCAAACTAAATTTCCCTTGCTGGAAATTTAAGGCCATTGCTTATTGTTTTGTCTCCTGCAGCCACAGAGAATACTGTTAACTCAGCAGTTAGTAAGGTTTTCTGGTGTCAGGCTGGAATGACCCAGCTTGGATCTGAGGTAGGCCAATGCTAGGACCTGGACACCTTCTCCCCATGGCCTGGCTGCATCACAGGAGAAGCTTCCTACTGCCCAGTTGCAGCATAAATAAAACTCCCTGACCAGGGTGCAGATGAAGTCCTCCACTGCCAAATGCTGTGGAAGCCCCTAAATATCACATGCCATCAAAGTCCCCTGCTCTGTAGGCTGGATCCACTGGCTCTGCAGGCTGTATCTGGCCTGTAGGTAATAGGTTGTCAACTCTCAGTCTATCTCCATTCTCTTTATAATCACCCTGTAAGTATTTGAAGACTCTTATCAGATCTGCCCTCAGTCTTCTCTTCTCCAGGCTATGTAACAACAATGCACTCAACATTTTCTTGTACATGATCTAGTAAAGATGTGTCTAACTCAGCCTGGGTTCCAAGCTGGATCCTGCCTCAGGGGGCTTATTGCTGGCTAGATCTGTCCTGAGGCACAGGGTAGCAGTGGTGGTACTAGTGCAGGTGGCAGCAGGGACAGCACAGACAGAGGTGCTACTGGTAGGAACTGCAGTGGCTGTGGCAAGACTGGTGGCAGTAGGTCAAGTCAGTTGCTACAGGTGAGAGGGTTATCTTGGCACAGCTCTTCTTCATCTTCCTGCTGCTGATGGCCATGCCCCCTGGGCCTCAGAGGCCCTGGATTCTGCAACAGGCCACATCCACAATGTTTATAATCTGCTGGTAGGGTGGCAAGCTGGATAAAATGGTCTGTGGGCTGGATTTGGCCAGCGGGCCATATGTTTGACATCCCTAAGTACACCGAGACATGCGAGATGTAGTCAAATACTGTGCATACTTATCATATGCACTGCAATCCATACTTATCATATGAACTGAAAATTGATATCTGCTTAGTATGCGTTTAGATATACACAACCTTGAGACTGTGTAATATGTGCCATTGCTCCATGTATGGTAGAAATACACTATATGCAAGTAATCCAATTCCTCTTTGCATCACCTCTTGTTTTATTTCTGGTTCTGAGATAGTTAAAAATGCAGAGCCAGATTGTCAATGGATGTAAATCAATGTAGCTGCATTGTAGTCAATGGAGCAACACCAATCTGCCCCAGCTGAGAATCTGATCCTCACAGTTTCATTCCCACATGCAGATAAATTCTCTCTCCATCTGCTTCATTCTCAACGGATAAGCAAAAGCACCTTGGGGTCCAATCCTGTGAGTGTTGAATCCCTTCAATTCCCAGTGACATCAATGAGCACTGCAGGAAGGATTCAGCACCTTGAATGATCCGTGAGTGAATCTGGTTTCTAAACCTGTGCTTGGAATTGCAAACAGGCAATAGATATTATTGAACTTTTGTTTTTATGATAATGTCCCCTTTGTCTACACTTCATTTGAGCATGAGGGAGATAGGCAGGATTGTGTTATCTCTCATCCTCAGCTCGCTGCACTGCATGGTGGTGTCATTTTTCAAACAAAGCTTGAAGACTTACTATATCTGGTGATCCTGATTTCTTACTTTTTACTTTCTCAGCTCCCCTCCCCCATGCGACAGAGATGAAAACATCAATATCTGTTCTGGGTTCCCAAAGTGTGACACAATGTCAGTGTAATTTGTTTTTAATTTGGGGGGAAAACAGTTATCTGACATTTCATGTAATATTTCTTTATCTCCATCCATCAAACCCAAGTTAACTTATATGGAGGCTCAGTGTCAGAGCTAGTAACTCTACAAGTTTGTTCAAACAATGAAGTTGTGACTAACTCTGTGTGATAAGATATCCCCTAAACTACCCTCCATTGCCCTTTTCATATTTTATTCCTGTAAAATTATAATGCGTTCATTTGAAAGTTATTCTTTTTATTTCTAAAGCTGAACAACTCAGGTCAGGAAAACTATTATTAGGAACATGTTTATTTATAACAACTAGTTTAGCATTAAGCAATGAGTTATGACAGGCTGGGCATTTCTAGAGTATTATTGTATGCCTTGGGTAAATTCAGAGGCACAATGCTGAAGGCAAAGGGGCCTTTCACCACCCGAGACATGCAGCAGGCCTCCAAAAATGAACTGCCACAAGCCTCTCATTGCTGTTATGGAAATGAAGCACTAGAAACAGAGAAATCTGGACCTGCACTGGTGCTTGCTGATGTGCGTACCGTACTGCTGATAGCTTGTCAGACAATCCCAATGGTTCTTGCCTGCACTAGCAATTCCACAACACTAAGGGGCGTGTGTAGATGAAACAAGGGGCATGTGTGCACCACACTTTAAAGCGGGTTAAATGCTTTTGCACTGCTTTAATGGTGTGGGTGTTTGCATGCATCAGCAACATATTGCGCATTAATTCCAGCTGCTGTAGCACATTTGGCGGCATAATGCGCCTTAAATGACTTTGGGGTGCAGCAAACTAAAATACCTCTGAGGTGTTTTTGTTTGCTGCCCTACAGCCATGGAGCGAACCACTGGGCTCCATGCACCTCAGGGGCTGTGCGGGCAGTCCGTGCAGGCAGCCTGGAAACAGCCTGGGGAGGCAGGCTCCACCGAGCAGTGAACCTGATCTTTTTTTTTTTCCCCACCCTGGAGCCTGCCTGTCTGCACGGGGTGGTCCTTCTCTCTGTGGCTGCGGTGTCCCCCAGGACCACCCGAGCTGGGTGCCTGAGGGCGAGTGCCATCTGGAAGGGGGGCCACCGCTGCCGCAGAGGAAAGCACCAACCCTCCCCCCCGCCAGGACTGCTCTGCCTGCCGGCAACTCGTCCTCCCCTCCCCACCACTGGAGAGGCAGGTAAAACATGGGTGTACATGACACAGGGGTTTACTTTGCCCTAAATTGAAGCAGTGTTCTTAAAAACCTCAGTGGCTTCAATTTAGGGTGAAATAAACCCCTGTTTCCTCTACACACACTCAAGGAGAGCACTTTAGTGACTCAGTTAAAACCAGGGCCACTCTCAGGTTTTAGGAGAGTTGGAACAACAGTTAAAAGCAGGGCTTCATGCTGCTCCAGATTTTTAACAGCTATCCCTCCCTTTTGGCTGCTACCTGTTTTCTTCTTTGCATTGTTCAATGTCTCCTTGTATTTTAAAACCAATTAATTCCATTTTATGCTATTTTATGGGTTTTTGCTTTTTTTTTTTTTTTTTTACAAAAGCTGTTGAAGTGTATATATTATAAATACTTTTCAAATTAGTTTTTATTTAGTTTTCTATAACCAGCTGCTTCTAGGTCACGAGGCACCTGAGATAAGGCAGGCAGAAAACTGATTGACTAAGAGGAAGGGAGAGAGGAGCAGGCCACATACTAACCTGCAGAACGAGGGAGCCTGGCGATCACAGAGGGTTCTTCCCATTATGAAAATGTTGAAAATACTTTTCAACATTTACTCCAAGATTTCTTGGAGTCTCAGCCAGCAGAGACTCCCTATGCCTGCCGAAGGGTGCGCCCGAAAGCTTGCCAAGAACTTTTTTCCAACTACTATTTGTTAGTTGGTCTAATAAAAAAGACATCACATCTACCCAAAGAACCTTGCCTAAAAATACTTTAGTGAGTTGTTTATCACTCAGGCTCCAGTGCTGTGTGGCAGAGAGCAACAGCTGCTTCATGGCAACTCAGTTACCTGATGGATTAGGATGTTTCCTCTTTTCTGTGGTCTTCACTGGGGGCCTGTCACAGACTTCCCACTACTTCTGTACAACAAGAAACCATCACTTGTGATACAGTTGTTTTCATAAATGCACAGATTCTAGGCACGTCACTCTCCCCTGCCTTTCTCTTCTCTAGGGAAGAGATCCTGCATGGCAGAGCCGTTTAGGGATAATGCAAGGGACACACTGAACCTTGAGTCACACAGCTGAGGGGCTCGATCAAGTGGCCAGGGCCAGAATAATGGGGTATCGATTCTGGTGTATATTTTTTTAGGTTGAAAGGAAGGGTACTTATTTCATCCTGTATAGGGGCCAGAGATGGGCTCTTTCTTTTCCCCAGGAAGCTCTGGGGGAAGGTCCTGTTTACATGGAAGAGCAGGGTATTCAGCAACCACAGGTCAGGAGACATATCAGCCACCTTGTGTTTTTTGTCTGCTCCTCTCTTTTGACATGAAGCAGGCTCAGGATGCAGGGAAGAGAAATATGAAGTGACTGGAACTAGAGGGCAATCATGCTGGCTTCTTCTGCAGTTGCTTGCAGCAAACGTCAAGCAGCATATTTAGAAAACCAAAACTGCTTGGCAGTATTGGGAGGAGTTCTTCAAACCACATTTTTCTTTAACCAAAAAAAAAAAAAAAAAGGAGAAGAAAAAGAAAAGCTTAAAAAACCCAAATATTTTCTTCAGGATTTTGTTTTTCAAAATTTTAAAGACATGTTTGACAAAAATTGGAATATGAAAACATTATACATCTTTTTCAGCTTGTGGCTATTCTTCCCCTCTACCTTTTTAGTGGGAGAATGAAACCAAAGAAAGGGGAAAGCAAATTATTAAACTGTTAAAAGTGAAATATTAAAAAAAAGCAGATCAAAATTTTGAAAACAAACTTTTTTTAAATAAAAGTCTCTAAATTTTTTTGAACAAACAAGGAATTCCGTTTCAAAATGATTTAGAAAGTTTTGAATTTTGGGGAAGTTCTCACCTCCAATTTTTTACACTGCTTACCTCTCACAGTAGGATGGGATTAGATTGCCACCCCCCTTTGCTTTTAGGGTTAGGTTAGGTCTATTTCTCCTCCCTCTCTGCGGACAGAGCCATTATGATGACTCAGTTAAAGTCTCAGTTAACTTGTTAAGCAGCCAGCTGAAGGGAAGATAGTGCCGAATGGCAGCAGTCCAGATACTTCTGCTTCACCTTGTTCTGCCCCTTCGGAGCTGTGAAGTGGTCTGGGAGTTTCTCTGGAATCAGGGATTGCTTGCTGTGGGTTTCCAGAGGCCATGGGTAATGGTAAGATGGACCATAACTTAAAACTCTAAGGGAAAATCATTGTGAACGTTTCACCTTAGCACTTCAGTTTACTTTTCCAGACTATTCTCATGAGGGAAAGGACCAAGAGCTTACTATAAAATGAAAACAAACCAAGATGACATTTATGTTGCTACAGCTAGGGGCATGTTTACACATGGCATATTAGAAGTACTAAACTTAATGTGAAGTAGCAAAGGCACATTAACGCATGTGTAGATACGTCTGCTCTTACTTTAGGCCTGAGCTTAATTGTCCTGTCTTGATTAATTCCTAATTCAGGACAGCACTTAAGACTGTTCTCCAGGAGGGACTGAAGTTAAATACATGCTTAATTCTGATTCAAAATGGAGATGCTTTCCTGGAGTCTTTCATAGTAAAATCAAAAGAATAAGCATTTTCAATTACACTTATAATAATAATTTAAAAAAAAATACTCCACTGTAGGTTTGGCCAAAGAGGAGAGAATATTTCGTTAAAATATAATGCTTTAAAAAAATTCAAAATTTCTTTAAAATGTCAAAAGCAAAGCACCTTTGGTAGCTTTACCCAGAAGTCATGGAGGATGACAGTGTGAATCATTATGTAATTGTAACAGCATGCACATTTGACTCAAAAGAAATTACTGGTAGATATTTTGAGACAAGATATTATGATGCAGCATGGGCAACTAGTACCTCCTGACTCTGGGGAGAGCACCAGTGTCCGATAGCTGACTGGGGAGAGGGGGACAGGTGTTCCCCAGTGGTTCTTCGCTGACCCTGGAAGTGCCAGCAACAAAACCAGAAGTGCTGCCAGCAAAACTGGAAGTGCCACCTGCACGTCTTGGGGGGGCGCCAGCCGGTGCTCTCCATTCCCTGGCTGGTGAGGACCAATCTCAGGGGGGGCATGTCCCCCCTATGCATCGCCTATGTGATGCAGCAAATCAGGTAAATATTTATTTGAACTGACCAAACTAGGAATCTGATCCAAAGCTAATAGTTAATGACTATCTTTAGGGTTCTGGGGGCACGTCTACATGTGCATTTACTGCACATTAAATTTAATGTGCAGTAACATACTATTCAGTAAGCAGATTTAGGCCAGTGCCAACATGTTCAGGTGTTAAAGTGCAGTAACACTGTGTGTGGACTGACTTGGGTGTAAAGTTAGTCCCAAGTCAGTCCACACACACTGTGTTATTGCGTAGTAACATGTCTACACATGCATTACTGTGTAGGAACTAATTGGGCGTAAATTTGCTACCTGCATCATGCAAGTAGCAAATTTACATCCAAGTTGACATAAGTTGCCATAGTTACTGCACAGTACAGGTGTGCATGTATAGACGCATGCCCATACTGCACAGTAATATTTGGTTACTGTGCAGTAACTTAGGTTACTGCGCAGTAAATGTGCACGTGTAGACATGCCCTGGGTGTTCAAATACAGCCCATTCAAATGATAAATACTTCAGTAGCTGGTGCACTGCAGAGAGCTGTACTGGTTGTATGCTACTGTCTCCCCCTAACTTGTTTCAGCTGTCAACTTGCATTAAAATGACTTCAAACTGTATTTAAAAATTGAATACTTATCTAACATTTTTTTCTTGTGTAAGCAATTACAGTTTTTAGGTGCCCAACTTGAGGTAACCTGCAGGACCTTAACTTCAACACTTTCTAAAAATCAGGACTCTAATAAATGCTCTCAAAGGGAGCAACCCAAAACTGGAAATGCCCCTAAATCACTAGTTACTTTTGAAAATACTGGTTATAAAACACTCAAGCTTGTGGCAAACCATGAGCACAAGACACATCAAAAATCTAAATTTTGGGGTAATTAAATTACATGACTTGCAACAGCAGTACCAAAAGGATCATCAGCAGATTTAAGCATCTGCTGGCATAGGAAGAAAGCAGAATCAATGCTGAAACTAGTGAAAAGAAAACCATTATGCAGGATTTTGCACACTGTTCTTTAGTGTTTGGAGATAAGAGGCTTTTAGAGCTAGAGGACAGTGTTCCCTGCCTTCTTGCTAAATACTTTTATATGAAATAATTTGGCAGAGTTGTGGGTATTGGTTACAAATTTTGCAGTTATTACTAAAGCCCAGGTCTTCCTTCTAATGAACTAAATGGGACTGTTTCCTGTGTAAGATCTGAGGAAATACATGACTTGAAAATTTAAAAATTAAGCCTCACAGTATTGCTCTGTTTAATATCCCACAGGGCTTAAATGATTTGCCCAAAGTCACACAGTGAATCGGGGAATGAGCCAGGAGTAAAACACAGGACTTCTGGCATTCAGTCTTTTTTTACTAGACACATGTTTGCAGATGTTAATGGTAATTCACAGAAGCATGAAAATGCAAACGAAATCTTCCTCTGGCTTCTTAGTATGTCTAAGTATAGCTTCACAGCACAGATAAAGGGCCAACTTATTCTGCTTTATTGATGCATGTTCTTTCATTGGTTTAAATGGAATTTCACAACTGAGGAAGGTGGCAGGATTTGATTTCTAATGTGCAGTATCGAACAGGCAATTTGAACCCTGCAATACTAATACACAACAGAAAGAAGAGAATGAGTAGTAGCCCTAATCTCACTTCTTCTTTTGGGGGTTTCAGTCAAACTTGGTACATAAACTAGAGTTGAATGTGTATTAGTAATAGATACCTAGTTAGTTAAATTGCAAAAGGAAAATAATGCTACTAGGTATCACCTGGCGCCAAACAAAGGAGAAGTTAAATCAAAACAGACCATACTTGTAGGAA
The DNA here is from genome assembly GCF_000455745.1 of Alligator sinensis. Taxonomy (NCBI): domain Eukaryota; kingdom Metazoa; phylum Chordata; order Crocodylia; family Alligatoridae; genus Alligator; species Alligator sinensis. Next base: position 334,425 of record NW_005842741.1, read on the forward strand.
CAGATAGATTATTTTCTGGTTCTAAGCTGTCAGCTGACTCAGATAGAAAGGCTGTGAACAGATTTTTGCCCTTGGGGCAACACAAAAAGTTTTATGGAGGAACAAAAGTTGAGCATATAGATGTCCTTGCTGCTTGTTGCTCCACAAATGCCCAAAAATGTTTGTGTGACAATACCTGTTAACAGTTTATCCTCCTTTATTGCAGTGGGCGTCTGTATGGTTATGGTGTATCAGCTGAATACACTGTCAGAGAGGTGGTGCATCTTACATCCCTGAGACACAGGACCCCAGGAGTGGAGACCCTCTCCCCAGTCCTGGGGTCCTCTGTGCCAGGGGCAGTGTGTACAGCTCAGCTGGTTTACACACAAGTTTTTTTTAGACATCCTTGACACATAGGGACACTAGCAATGGGGAGATGATTTGATTGCAGGGGCTGGGGATGTCAGAAAACTGTGTGTAGCCTGGCTGCACCTGTGATTTTAAAAAGTGTCTGCACATTGGGGCCAGGCCAACCATCAGCTGCCTGTGGTGATGGGGAGGAGGGAGGTGGTGCGACAGGGGATTTATGGGGTTTACAGTCCCATTGCTGGAGACTTTAAACCTCATACCTAGCAGCTGTGGCCATGCTGCTGGGGTGCAGGGATCAGAGACTCCTTGTGGGGTTTAAAGGCTCCTGTGGAGAGCCTGTGACCACCTGCATCCTGGCAGCCTGACCAGAGCTGCTGAGTGTGGGGTTTTGACAATCAGCTGATTGTTGGCACTGCCTGGACTGCCTTGATCTCCAACCAGACATGGGGCTGTCCTAGCCAGACCAACAATCAGCTGATTGTCAGCTTACGACACAGGAGCCTTACTCTTTACACCTGATTTGAAAGGTGGATATAACAATCTCCATTGTGAGATGCATGGCAGCAGAACTGGTGGTACAATAACTGCAATGTCTGTTTATAGCTGAAGAGAGAGGAAGACCAACTCTAAGCCAGTTGACACCAAGCTTGCAGCATAGGGAGAGCTGAAAGAGTATGGGTGGTGTGAATGAAAGAGGGAATGCAGCAGACAGCTAAAAGAAGGTCAAACAAAATGTGAAAGGAAATTTGGTGTTTCAGATAACAACAGATAACAGCAAAGATACAAACCCCCTGAGAAGTGAATGGAGTGGAAGAGAGTGAAAAGCTCAAACTTATCACAGTTCTCTGTTTCTTTCTAAAAAACCCCTGACACAGAATTAAATTAAAAAAAGAAAAAAGGAAAAAACACACTAAGAGGATCCCCGGCTTTCGAACTGCAACAAAGAAGCAACCTGAAAAAACTTACCGGGAAAAACTTCCAAGACTTCACTCTTCACTTCTCTTTCCC
>NW_005842741.1:335790-355311 GCF_000455745.1 Alligator sinensis
GAGAAGCACCCAGCTGTTGCCTTCATACATTGAATGCTATTTTACGACTTTTAAATTGAGCCAAATTGTCCAAACCCAGTTGGTGGAAATTGGCTTATGCTGTGTGAAAAAAAATGTCTGGATTTAATTTGTAAAACAATATTAGCTTAATGATTTTATTTGGAGGAAGGGAAAATTATGTTTATTTTACAGGCTTTACACTCTCAGTGCTTAAAAAAGAAAAGACGATGATGATGATGATATCAATACCACAGGTAAAGCAACCATAACCTTATCCTAAGACATTTTCTATTATGGAAGCACTAGCCAAAGCAATTTTTTTATTTACACATAAATGAAAACTAGAACTTGGTGCTTAATAATTATAGCTGCTTGCAGATGTGGAAAAAAACAACAGATCATAGCGCTTTACTTTAAACTTGGTGTGTTCCCACCCCAAGCCCAGCACCTGCCCAGAGGAGGCAGCGTGTTAATTTTACCGGGCTTTCCCAATGTCTGTAGAAATCAGGCAGTAGTGGTGCTTTTTTGGTGCTTTTATCTAATAGCTGACTGAATCAGCTTTAGTTAAAAGCACCAAAAAGCCCCGCTGAAGTGCCTGATCTATATAGACACTGCAGAGATGGGTTGAAGTAACATGCTGCTGCTTCTGGTAGAGCACATTTTTTCCCCCATGTCTGTCAGTGCCTTATGTTCCAAGGACTAAGTCCTATGCTTTGAAACGCAAGCACTCTTTGCAATATACTCAGTTTTTCAAAGCCAACTTTGGCTGTTGTGCCCACTATTTATTATTGCTGTTGAGTTGGCCAAGTGTGAATTCAATCTGGTAACCATTAGAAACGCATGTGATCTTATTGAAGCTATTGAACAACTCATGTGGGCAAAAACTGCTCCCATGACTAGAGCTGCATGATAGGGCCCTTTGTGATCTTGGGCCAAATCCCACAGTCCCTCTTAAGTTAACTGTTAGGACTGCTCATATGAATAAGGAAAGCAGCATTCATCTGTGTTTGTGCATTATAAGACCAAGTTTTAAATATGTGCTTTCGTGACTGCCTATAAGTAACAAAGGTGTTTTTTTTTAAATGCCTATTCTGTACTTAGAGTGTCTGTCAAAGGACAGAATGACTGCTTGGAGAGAGCATTTCACTCTGTAAGATAAAAAGTATGTAAACCCTGCTTAATTTGTTATAATAATTTCTTAATTGTATTAGTTACATGAAAACCACACAGTGTAAACACATATAAAGGGGTGGACCCTGCTTGCAACTGAGGGATTGCAAATATAGCTGATCATAGACTTAACGTTTGCAAGTCATCCAATCGACATGACTGGGACTACTCATATTAGTCAATAAAGACAGATGTTAGTGATTGACAGTTAAAAAAGGGGGGGGGGGGGGGGCACAGCCAATCAACCAAAACAAAGTCTCTGTAAAGTCCCTGGAACCAAATTTTTAGGAGGGCAAGTTTAGGTTGGAGCATGTCCTATTTTTGCAGTGAGGAAAGAAGACTCAGGGTTCAGAAGGAGGAGGCAGAGCTTCTACGACCAGCTCTGTCAACATGCAGTGCTGGATAACTCACCCAGGTCCGGGCTTTGCCAGCCATAGTTCGAACAGTGCTGACATAGCTGCTGAGTTTCCCAAATTTTGGCATGATTTTCTCTTTTCTTTTTTTGTTTGTTACATGAGCAGGACAACTTGCCTATAGCAACGTGTTAAGAAATCATATTGCAGTCAATGTCATGGCTTAGTTATGATAAAATTACAGTTTGTCCAAAAGAAAATGAGCACTATTGAGTGTGAATATTGTAGAATGTATTATTACACAGACTTCTTTACATTGGCTCTTTAAGATTCCGTTAAGCACCTAGAGCTGCAGATAATTTAAGTCAAAAAAGGGAAAAAATTGTGTGGGTTGAATCACATTTGTGCATAAGCTCTGCCAAATTAGATCTAATTATTGGTCCATCGAGTTGGTATTCAGCAAAAATCAGCCACAATTCCTTGATACTACAGAGGAGGATAAGAAACCAAAGCCTGCTGTCAACCTGGGTACAATTTTCAGTTGTGCCTAGACAAATAAGAAATCTACATTCCATTTTCATAGCTATAATTTTTTTTATTCTTTTGTGAAAGCGATGCAAGAAATTGGGTAGACACTCTTAAGGCAGGATGCATGGTTTAGTTTGTTTTATATTACATCAGTTCCAAAATGACTTATGTTAAACAGATATAAACCATCCTGCACTGAAATAAAAGTAATTATTTAGGGTCCCTCTAGATGTTCAGCTAAAAGTATGATAGGATCTGATGCACGATCCACACAATCACGCCTCCTGCCATGCCACATGTCAGATGTTATCACACCTTATTGCTGGTGCAGGGGCATCTTATCCCAGGCTCCCCCTGCACTGGCAAGTAGCAAGCTCCTGGATCTGTGAGTCTCGCAGCTGATAAGACTTGAAGCTGGGGCAGCACTCCATGCATTGCTGTGGATGTAAGTCCTGTCAGCTGATGGGACTCCCAGCCATGGCAACACTGCAGGACTTTCAGCTATGGCAGTGTATGGCGCCCCCCACTATGGCTAGGAGCCCTGTCAGCATGGGCTTCTAGCTGCCGAGGCATAGCTATGCTACATGTCCAAAAGAAAGCTGGATAGAAGCCACCTATAAAGTTCTTACACATTTTCCAGCTCTATCTTTACAGCTGGATGGACCTTTTTATTGTGTCATAGTTACTTTGCACATGTAGCTGGTCTAAATTAATTGTGCAGTTAATCAGTTGCTTATGTAATACATGTAACATGAAGAGGGAGCCATAGTCTTTTGCGTTGCTTTAGTCAAATGGGTTTAAATTTGCATGTTAGTTAAACTGGTTCAGCCCTTTGTGTAGGGACTTACAAGCCTAAGCGACTTTGGCTTTTAATGGGACATTTTGATAGTGTAACAGAAATGTAGCTATGATCAGGGACAGATCTGGGGGTGGTGCAGTTTCAGTCCCTTTGATTCATGGATTCCTGGTCCACCCAAAGTTTAAAGCCAACTGCCTGGCAGTGGCAGTAGCACTTCTATTCAGGCAGCAGTGAGGGAGTCAATTGACTTTATGACTCATTATCATCTACCTGATTCCCTTTAAACTTCTCATTCCATAGGTGTTAATGACCCTTCTTCCTTTTTAATGGTCTTTAATGGTTTCACTACTCAAGCTATTCTTACTTCTGCAATTCTGCTGTCTGTTAGCTGCTCCTAGTAACATAGCTCCCATTTCACAGCCCTGTAGATTGCTTATTTTAACTCTAACAAGAAACATTAACTCAGGTGTGGAAATATCAACTCAGGTGAACATTAACTTAGGTATGGAAATAACTTTCAATGAAGCACTACCTGCACTGTCAAGATGCTCAAGAGGGCTTGATTTTGTTTTACGAATCGGAAGGAGACATCCATTTAACTATAATGACTACAGCATTATTACAGAATCAAACAGCATCTTCTGATTATTTTTGCCTCGTGTGTTGTAGTTTTATATGTAATGTATGATATAGCAAATTAATGTACATTCCAGTAAAGTATTTTCTCTTCGGTCTTAAATTGATAGCAAAATCTGTAGCTCTAGACCCCTTGTTTATTAGCTTATAGTTTCTTTTTAACTGGAGAAAAATTTGTTGTGTTGCATGTGATGATGCACCACACCATCTGCACACCATCTGCACCCCGCTTTTCTAAATCCTAGATCCGCCCATGGCCATGATGGTTCAATAATTATGTGAGAGGCAAGATTTCTTAAGGTGATAACTTTTATTGGATCAGCTGCATAGCTGGAATAGTTTTGCATTCAAAAGCTTGTCTATCTCTACCCTAATTATGCAGTTTGGTGCAAGAAAAGATATGACCCTAAGAAATCCTTGCCTCTCACACAGTAGGACATTTGACATTTCTATTCTGTGCATGTAGTGTGCGTGGGTGGGAATCTATAATGTAGATACATTGGGTCATAGGCCCATCCTATCTATGCCCTGCCCAAAGGGGCCCCAATCTGGATCAGGTTCCCCAGGGACTATGTAATAAAATAATTAATAATGACAACAGTAGCAATTAAGTTAAAATCCCCTCTTTTTCACTGATGCTTAGTCATTCATGTGCTAAAAGATTATATTTGATTAATATACATTATTTAGTGTAGTCTTATTCTGCCTATAGCTACAGACCTACTTACTGGTCATCTATGTCTGATGGTGAGATTTACTGAGCACTAGCAGCTTCTATTGATGTGACTAGTTGCCCTACTTATATCAGTACCCATATGCCTGCAGTCTATGAGCAAGCACACATCTCTAGTTCTATTTTTATGTCCTTTTATTCCTCTCTTCCATGTATTTACTGAATAAAAATTCACGCATGCCTTTAGGACCCCTTTCAATCCATGCAGTATTAACTGGGAAGACAGAATTTTTTGAGCTACCATATTTTGGTCTTTGTCTTCTAATCAGAACTATTTTTTTGGAAAAAATATATAGCACAATTGGAACGTGTGTTTGTGGGGAGGAGGGGAAAAGGTGAGTAGGTAAACCTTTTTATCCCCAGCTCACTTATATATTTATATATTTATTTTATAAATAGTGTTCAACCTCCAGGCACCATAACAGGAACAGCTGGAAAGGCTAAAACAATCTTAGTCTGCATGGTTTAAAAAAAGTCGCAATGGCAGGAATTAAAGTAAGTATGAAAAAACCAGGATGGGGCCAGATATCTCCCAGATATTTGGGAAAGTCTTTAACCCTTGCGCTCCTGGTCAGCTTTTGGCTGTTCTGAGGTGATGCTTTTTTTAATCAAGCTTCAGTCACTTCCTCCCTTACCAATGCGATACCATAGCTGGCAAAGCAAGCAAAACTTTGGCTTGCATCTACCCATGCATCTCGAGCAAGACCCAGGATGTCATCCTCCCACTGTACTCAGCTTTGGTGAGGCTGCAGCTGAAGTACTGTATCCAGTTCTGGGCTCCACAATTTAGGAAGGACATGGAGTGGAGAAGCTTGAAAGAGTCCAGAGGAGAGCCACACGCATGATCAGAGGAAAAGAGAACAGGCCTTATGAAGAGAGGCTGAGAGCCATGGGACTGTTCAGCCTGGAAAAGCGCAGGCTCAGGGGTGACTTGTTGGCAGCCTATAAGTACATAAGGGGTGTGCATCAGGATCTGGGGGAATGCCTGTTCACCAGAGCACCCCAAGGGATGATAGAATCCAATGGTCTCAAACTCCTGCAAGACTGTTTTAGGCTGCACAAGGAAAAACTTCTTTACTGTCCGAGCCCCAAGGCCTGGAATAGATTCCCCACATAGGTGGTGCAAGCACCAACTCCAGACACTTATAAGAAACATTTGGATGCTTATCATGCTGGGATCCTTTGACCCTAGCTGAATTCCTGCTCCTTGGACAGGGACTGGACCCGATGATCTGACGAGGTCCCTTCCAGCCCTAATGTTTATGAAATCTATGAAATCTTTCACTGCTGGAAACTCCCTCTGTAATAGGCATGGTTCCCTTTATATGTGCCAGTGATTGATTTGTCTATAAGGTCTCACAAATGATCATTAGGGATTGCTGACTAGGTAGGAACAAATTTTTACAGGAATTGGAGGGCCATCAGGTAAGGAGACAACTGGGCTAAAGTATATATTCAGCTGGTAGACAGAGAACCTGCAGCATGAAGATGAGAGGGTGAGAAAGCACAGAGGGACCTTTGGCAGGTCGCAGGTTGCTCAGACTGTTAGGAGAGTGGTCCCATTTTGTGGCAGATCAGTGAAGGAGGTAAGGCCCTTCCTTCTCAAATCTTAGGTCACAGAATAACATTATCTTTTGAATAACCTGTGTGTTAGGTTTCTTTTGAATGTGCAGATAAGTGACAAAATTCCATGCATGTTTTTGGGGCCCAAGCAAGTGAAGTAAATATTCCCAGAAGGCAAAACCTGAGCCTTTATGGGTCTAAGAGGAAGGAAGGACCTTGAGGCTTAATCCTTTCTCCCTCCCATACTTTAAACCAATGGTTCTCAATCTTTTTTGTACCAGGTCCTATTTGTAAACATCAATGGACAGTCCCAATGCAATGCCCCTCATTCCTGACCCGCTGCCCCCCACCTCCAGCCCCCAGTGTGTGGGGGGCACGGGGGCTCCAAGCAGCCCTATACAGGCCTGAACCATGCCAGCCTGCTAGGGAAAAGCCAGTTTCCCATGTTTTTCTCTTTTAAAAGAGAATCCATTTTTAAAGTTTGTTCCTGACCCTTCCATATATTCTTACAGGTTGAGAAATGCTGCTTTAAGCCACCATTGGGTTTGGTAAGGCTCTTCAGTGCATAAAAAACACAGGTTGGGGCCTGAGGACTGTAATGGCTGCCCATACATCCTTAGAGAGAAACAGCAGAGATAATGTCTGCCCAGTTACTCTTTCAGTCTGTCCAGACAATGATTGTATAATAACCCATAGCAGAACTGAAGAAGAGATTTCAAGTGGATGCCAGAAAGTACTTTTTCACTTAGAGTGGCAACTCTGAAAAAGGAAGCATCTGGCACATTTGTTCAGACAAAGAAAATTAGGTCATACAGGAAAGTATTTGATGCCCTTCCCAAGGAACATAACACTAAGAATGCATGTAGCTAGCATGGCAGAATTCTCCTCTTCACCCCTATTTCATATCATCATGTCTTGTATTGTTCTCAGAAATTGTACTATTTTTAGATTCTATTGAGCAGAACATCATAGCTTTTATCAACTATCATCTTCCTCCTGCCAGTAATAGGAGCTTAAAAGCAAAGAGCTTTGTTAAAAGGATTCAAGGTCAACTACTTTGGTGCATTATATTATAACTGGGTGTTTTTAACAGAGGTTTTTTCAAAACATGTTACCTTAGGCTGAGTGGGGTGGGGGGAGGGGAGGAAGGGCGGGGAACGAGTGTTGTTTTTGTTGTTGTTGTTGGGGTTTTTAAATGAATGTCCTTTTCCTGGTTTGCAGCATTTCTCATGTGCCCATCACTTCCTGTCTCTTCCTCAGGAGATTTGAGAAGTTGAGGAACATGCTAATAAAGCAGTTGCTAAGCCAAGTCAAATGACAGCAGAGTAATTAATTAGAATTAGGCCATGATTTTTAAGTGCTTTCCAGGTACTTGCTGCCTTCCCAGCAGAAAGAAATGTACTAAGCACATTTATTTTCCTGCTAGAAAGATCGCAGAATTTTGGTGGCTTTGGCCAATACCTCAGTTCTGAGCTGGCTTTTAGGGTCTGAAAAGCTTTGGTGCCACCTGATTTTAGGAAGCTAGGAACATCAAGGCTAATTAACCTTCTGTCTCCAAGGGGAGCAGTGGAGTAAGCCAGATGCTATTGCCAGATTCTTTCATTGAGCCATTAAGAATATCATGCCCTTCATCTTCTTCCAGAATGGCAGGTTGCAGAATAGCAGATTGACTCAACAGGAGAAAAGAGAAAGAACAAGACTTCTACAAAGTGCTGTGCACTCCTACTTTGCTGCCACAACTTCTTTTGTCTTCCTTGGAAGCTGAGGGTGCTTCTCCTCTCCCAGGAGCAGGGTTGATAACGCCAGAGAAGATTCAAAATTTAAATTTTTCAGAGGGAAAAAAAACAATGAAAAATGTTAAGCTTCTGTAATTATTATGCCCATCAACAAAAGATGAGAAAACAGATGAAAAGTTTCAGTGCCATAGTTGATGCTGCAGAAGATTCTGCTGTCAGAGGTGGGATCAGAATCCAGGAATATCCCTCGATCTCTGTCCATTGCTTTGTGTTCCAGGTTGTATTACTTCCTACACTACTGCTCCGCTAGTCTTCATTTTCAGAGCAGAAGCACCGGCTCTGTTTCTGGCAGCTGGCTAGGAGGGAGCTTGTGGCAGGCTTGCTGCCATCACTGGAAGCCTGGGTGGCACCAGTTGTCACCACTCTGAGCAGACCTCTAGTCCACCCAAAGACCAGGCTGAGTTCATGATATCCAGTAACAGCCTGTGGAAAATCTTGCTTCTCTAACAGTCATTTCCCACCTTGTTCATTTCCAGGGCTGTCTCCATAGAGAAGCAAGCCAGAAGCTTAATTTTAAATGAAAGCTGAGGCTATAGAATAAAAACATAGAATCATAGAAAATTAAGGCTGGAAGGGACCTCAGGAGGTGCTCTAGTCCAACCCCTGCTCAAGGTAGGACCATCGATCTGGAGGGAAGTGGGCAGTGGAGTCCCTCAGGGCTCGGTCCTTGGGCCCGCACTGTTCAATTTCTTTATTAGCGACTTGGATGATGGGGTGAAGAGCAGCCTGTTTAAATTCACAGAAGACACCAAGATTTGGGGTGAGGTGGGCATGCTAGGAAGGAAGGACAGATTACAGCAGGACCTGGACAGGTTACAGGGGTGGGCAAATGAAAACAGGATGGGATCCAATACTGACAAGGGCAGGGTGCTGCACCTGGGGAGTAGGAACTAGTAGCATACCTATAGACTGGAGAACTCCCTTCTTGAAAGCACGGTGGCAGAAAGAGATCTTGGAGTCATTATTGACTCCAAGATGAACATGGGCCGACAATGCGAGAACACGGTCAGTAGGGCTAACTGCACCTTGTCCTGTATCCACAGATGCATCACAAGCAGGGCCAAGGAGGTGATCCTCCCCCTCTATGCGACACTGGTCAGGCCACAGCTGGAGTACTGCGTCCAGTTGTGGGCACCGCACTTCAGGAGGGATGTGGACAGCATCGAGAAGGTCCAGAGGAGGGCAACTCGTATGATCCGGGGACAGCAGGGCAGACTCTATGAGGAGAGGCTATGGGACCTTAACCTGTTCAGCCTTCACAAGAGAAGGCTCAGGGGAGACCTGGTGGCTGTCTATAAACTTACTAGGGGGGACCAGCGGGGTTTGGGAGAGACCTTGTTCCCCCGAGTGCCTCCTGGAGTAACAAGGAATAACAGCCATAAATTGTTAGAGAGTAGGGTTAAACTAGACATTAGAAAGCACTACTTCACAGTCAGGGGGGCTAGGATCTGGAATCAACTTTCAAGGCCCTGGGGGTCTTTAAGAGGAGGCTCAACGTTTACCTGGCTGGGGTTATCTCCTGCCCAGGGTAGGGGGTCAGACTACAAGATCTACAAGGTCCCTTCTGACCCTACATCTATGAATCTATGAATCTACAACTAGATCATCCCAGCCAAGGCTTTGTCTAACCAGGCCTTAAAAAACTCCAAGGATGGAGCTTCTACTGTCTCTCTGGGTAACCTGTTCCAGTGCTTTACTGCCCTCTGCATGAGAAAGTTTTTCTTCATATCTAACCTGAACTTCCTTTGCTGCAACTTTAGTCAGTTGCTCCTTGTTCTGTCATCAGCCACCACTGAGAACAGTCTAGCTCCATCCTTTTTAGAACTACATGTCAGGTACTTGAAGGCTGTTACTAAATCCATCCCCAGTTTTCTCTTCTCCAGATTAAAGTAGCCTAGTTCCCTCAGATTCTCCTCAGCCCTCTAACCTTTTTTGTTGACCTCTCCTGGACTCTCTCCAATTTATCCACATCCTTTCTGTAGTGGGGGCCCAAAACTAGACACAGTACTCCAGATGTGGCCTCACCAGTGCAGATTAGAGGGCACTTCTCTCAATCTGCTGGCAACATCCTGACTAATGTAGCCCAGTATGCCATTAGCTTCTCAACAAGCACTCTGTAGGCTCATATTCAGCATTTTGTCCACTGTAACAGTAAGATCCTTTTCTGCAGAGCTGCTGCTTAGCCAGTCAGCTCCCAACCTGTACCCAGGCATGGGATTGTTCCATCCTAAGTACAGGACTTTGCACTTGTCCCTAGTGAACTTCATGAGATTTCTTGTAGTCTAATCCTTCAGTTTGTCTAGGTCTCTCTCAATCCTAGCCCTACCCTATCTACTATTCCACACAGCTTGGTTTCATTTACAAACTTGCTGAGGGTGCACTCCCATCCTATCTTCCAGATTGTGGATGAAGATATTGAACAAAACCAGCCCCAGAACCAACTCGTGGGGCACTCCACTTGATACCAGCTGCCAGATAGACATTGAGCCATTGATTACTACCTTTTGAGCCTGATGATCCAGCCAGTTTTCTATCCATCTTACAGTCCATTCATTCAACTCGGACTTCTTTAGCTTGCTTGCAAGAATTTAGCCTTGCTAAAGTCAAGGTATATCACATCCGTTGCTCTCCCCACATCCCCAAAGCCAATAATCTCATCACAGAAGGCAATCAGGTTGGTCAGATTGCTTGAGGCCCTGCGCCAAGCTTTCTCCAGGGATTGAGGTGAGGCTGACTAGTCAGTAGTTCCCTGAATCCTCCTTCTTCCCTTGCTTAAAGATGGACACTATATTTTCCCTTTTCCAATTGTCCAGGACCTCTCCTGACTGCCATCAGTTTTCGAAGATAATGGCCAGCAGCTCTGCAATCAAATCAGCCAACTCCCTCAGCATCCTTGAGTGCATCATGTCTGGTCTCATGGATTTGTACATGTTCAGCTTTCCTAAATAGTCCTTAACCTGTTCTTTTACCAGTGATGACTGCTCACATCCTCCCCAAACTGTGCTGCCAGGTGCAGTAGTCTGGAAGCTGACCTTGCCTGTGAAAGCTGAGGTTAAAAAGGCATTGAGTACTTATTAGCCTTTCTTGCATCATCTACCATCTTCTAATTAGCCCTGATGTTTCCAGCTTCCAAACATCAGAAGCAGAGGTTGGCACCACAGTTTTGTAAACCCTGAAGGCCAGCTCAGAACTGAGGTATTGTTTAAAGCCACCAAAATTCCTCTGTGACTTTTCTAGCAGGAAAATTAATGTGCTTAATGCCTTTTTTTCTGACTGGGAGACATCAAGTACCTGGAAAGCACTTAAAAACCATAGCCTAGTTCTAATGAATTACTCTGCTATCATTTGAGTGTCTTAGCCAGTCACAATCTAGGGTTACTTAAATACCACTTTATAGCATAAAGTAATGTAACCTGAATGCATGAGCAAAGACTGCATTTAGCATTGCTTTTAATTTTCAAAGTACTTTGCAAACAAAAGCCAATGAATCCTAAGTGACATTTCGAATTACCCCTGTAAACATACCAAAGTGGTGAATAGGTCTTGCCTACAGCCTTGCCACAATTTTTCATGGATTTAGTATGAAAATTTAGTATGACCAGGTCTGCTGCTTTCTGAATCATTCAGGCCCCTCCCTCAACTCCTTAAAAAGGTTTTGCCATCTTCATAAACCACAAGTGCCATGCTGCTTCCTATTCAAAGAACCTCAACACTGAATTGTAGTCTGAAATTATATTTTTAGACTGTATTAATTAATATGGAGTATCAGACATAAAATATGGCTAAACAGCTGGACTCTTCCCAATCTTCTCTTGCCTATCTCTCCTTTCCATACCAGAGCTGCCATATTTTGTGGCTCTTCTCCTCTGCTCAGTTGGACTGTTTCATTTTTATACTCCCTAAAATAAATTGCTCCGATTTCTTATTCTGACACAAATGGTGTGAACTTTAATGGGAACGTAAACAACCATTTTACTCAGTCTATTCTAGGCCTTGTGCTTTAACAATATAGTTTATTTCATTCAGGGAATGGGTATAAGCTAGACTGGCAAAAACACATTTCTTGCTAGTAGGAGCTGCTGCTCTCAGGCTTTTGCTAGTATTAAAACATCAGTAAAAATCACACCCATAAATGACATTATTATTATACCAGCAAAAGTTTCTATTGTAAGTTTGACACTGGGTGGAAGTCTAGTATTTTGCTGTGCATATACTTTACACATGACTAAACAAGATGTGATAAGCGCAAATCAAGAGTAAACTTCATTTTGTTTCTTGTTAAATGTTTTTTTCCTGTGTGTGAAGTGCCCAGTTTTTAGGTAGCATAATAGGATTTTACTTTCTTCTCCTTGCCAGAAATGTAAAGGTGTACTGAACAGGTGTCTATTGACACCTGTTCAGTTAGGTGCCATTTGCTCTGAAGGTCAAGTGGAAGCGCTCCAGGGCACCCCTTTTAGGCAGCCCTTGATGGAAACAGGGGCAGATTACGGGGTGATGGTTTTGTTAGAAGTAAGGGTGCCCCTTGGGGAGCCAGGGGCAGCATGGCACAGGGGGGCACCCATGCCAGGGACATGCATGGCATGGCAGATGACCATGAAAGCTTGTCAGGGCTGCCTGATGCCAATCCAGGAGCACCCATGGGTCTGACTGTGCTGTGATGCCATGCCCCCATACCCACACAGCAACAAAAAATGCTTGGAGGCTACAATCCATGGTGGGGAGTGCATGCCTCCTCCTCTCCAGCCAGGCCAGGGTCAAAGGCTAGGGGCAGGTGTGGGGCTTCCTGTGGACAGCTGCAGCTTTAGGGGGAAGTATTTTGGGAGTGAGGGGATTAGTGGTTTTCCAGCACCCCCTGCTGTAATTAAATATCAAAGATCAGTGGGGTGGGTTGTTATGCAGCACCCGCTGCTGTAATTTACTGTGAATTGCATACTGAGCTTTATTAGATTTAAAAGCTGTCACTTGTATACAGTGATGGAACAAATTAAAACACACTGTGTCAATTTTAATAAACCTGTTTAATATAGTGAGGATTAAACCCCTGTTATGTGTACAAGTGGCCTAAAGCACTATAAAAGCCTATACTGAGAACATGCTAGTGGCTCACTCATAGTTCAGTATTGTCCAGCTGGACTGCTGGATTGGTACAAGGTTATAATCCCAGTTTACAAGGTCCCAAACTTTATAAATTCAAATGGGTTAGAGATTTCATAGCCAACCAGCAGCCAAACAGAATGCCATAGTGCAAGGCAATTTTGTCTTGCAATTTCTTCCTGTGTGTACATGAAAGAGGGAGTATGGTTGTGAAAGGGGGATTTATACATGAGTAAAGAGATTGACAAAAAGGGAATTTTATTCCCCATTCAACGTAATGTAAACTCTGGACAAACAGAGATTAGGTAGGCCAAATTATTAATAGCTGCCTCTCATTAAATGAATTAAAGGATGTGACATCACTGTTTGTTTATATAAAATTTCCCTCGGGGAATGTCATGACTTAGAGAAGCCAGAGAACTCTGATGTATTAATAATTACTCTGTGGGGAAAAAATAAAAAAAATCAGATGATAAAAGGGTGTAGTCCAGTTACAGCTTTTTCTGTTGGTACCTTCCTTGTGGAGAGTTTTCAACAATGATGATATCTTAAATAATAGCAAGATCTGTTACATACATCTCTAAGCAACAAGAAAGGACATTTTCAGATTCAATAAGAGTCTGTTTATTATATAATATGTGTGCAATTTATTGACAGTTAAGGAAAATTTGTTCACAGGTAGGAGAATTCTGGTTGGTTTATCAAATACAACCTAATACAGCATTTAAACAAAAAAGGAAAAAAAGTATCTATCTAAATCCTGTGATACTTCCACATGCAATTTATATCAATTTAAAAAATAAAGTTAAACAGACCCTGCACAGTAGGTGTGAAAAGCTATGCCTAGAGATGAACAAAAACTGGATTTTTTGTCCTGTGGGAAGTTCTGAGCTTTTGAAATTTTGCTTTATTTTGGATTAGAATAAAAAGTCAAAATCTCTTAATTTATTTGCAAAACAAAATAGTACAAAATATTTTGTTTCAAATTTACTGGCATATTTCAATTTACCAAAATGTTTCTTTTGTATGTGGTTGAAACGTTTCATTTCAAAAGGTCCAAATGTTTCGGTTTGATTTTTATCTCTTTGACTTTTGTTATAGCATAATAGAATAGATTACTAATCATAGACAAAATGTTATATTATATTTATTCTATCATAGAAGTCCAAATAATACAGTTGAAGTATTCTGACCTTATGGAAATGAAGTATTTAGATAGTTCTGCATAAAATATTGGCAAAATTGACAGACTTTAACAAAATATTTTCAGTTCTGTTGAATCAGCATTTTCCAATGGAAAACTGTTTTGTTCAGAAAATTTTGACTAATTCTTGCTGAATCTTATCAACCAAAGTTAAGAAGTTTGGTGACAACAACATATTTCAGCCCTGTGTATAAAAGATTTTTTCTGTTGCTATGGAAAGTTTATTTCCTTGTAGAATAAATTTATTTTGTTGTTTGCCTCCAGGACTTGTTCTTTTTCTATCTCCTCTCTCTCTCATCTCAGAAACAGTAAATACAGAAAGAAAAAAAAAGGAAAAAGTACACAGATCTTCAAAGAATGGACAAGATTGCATCATTCTAACTCTGAAGCACACAATGATTTAGCAGAAAAATCCAATAAGCTTTCACAAATATTCCTGAAATTAATATTCTGTGCTTGTATACAAATCTGTACTAGAGGATGTGCATCCAACTTTATATACAGAATTTGAGTGTGCACAAAATGCACATATTTGTTAGTGCCTATATGAATATTTTGTTCTTATGGTTTTTGTTACAAATCCCACTATGGTTTGGGGGGCACATGATGTGTCATGCATGTTTTCTTGAGTTTGATTTACTGATATGGTATGTATAGTCTCTACAGATAGGTAGCATCAAGCTGTGTTTAGCTGTATCACTTTTATTTTTATATGCATTGTAGTATTTGATATCAAATGGATTTTGTATATGTTATAGTAGGGCCAGGATTGCACAATATGATAATAACTTTCAAGTCATAACAGTGAGTTCTTTTGGCACCTAGGAGAGGCTCAAAGCCTAAGTGACTTAAGAGCAGTAATCACTAAAGGCATAGACAGAAGTGCAGCTCTCTGGTCTAACTCATGGCACTTCACAGGAAGCACCATGAGTTGTTAGACCATCCCTCCTGACCCAACAGATGTTAGTTACCTTTCTGCAGCGTCTTCCCCTAGTCCTGCCCACCCCCTTCTCCCATCCCTGGGGATGTCTCAGAAGGGGAGGGTGAAAAAGCAGAGGAGGGAGGTCCATACTGGGGTTTGCTCAGCCGTGCTGGAGTGGGGGTGGGGGTGGGTGGGAGCCCCTCCCCTCAGGGGAGCTCCACTCAACCCATCCCAACTCCAGCAAGGCTGGGCAAACCCCAGAATGGACCTCCATCCCCTGCCTTGTTCCCCTCCTGTCCTGAGATAGCGCAGGAGATGGGGCTAGGCTGCTTCAGCCTAGCCACAGGAGCAGACAGAAGTTAATAAAGGTGCTCTGCTTTGAAGTACCTTCTTTTGAACCCTCATATAATGAGGGGTAATTTGCCAAATGATCAGAGTGCTCTGAAGCTGTGCTCTTCTGTTTGGGCACATCTATAGAGCACTTTCAAGGGGGCAGTCACTGGACAAATGTAATTTCTGTTTGCACCTTAAGAATTAGCATCTGACAGGAGAGTGGTAAGTCACAAATAAGCACTTTCAGACAATGACAAACTTATGTTTAAAAGAAGAAACTCTAATATGAATATCACTTGGAAAAAGGAAGAACATTTCTCATTGTGGGGGAAATTAAGCGAGAGGCAGTATCTTCAGGATACTGGATTAGCAATCTTCATGTCTGAAAGGGTGGAAGTAATTAGACCAGGAAAGATTTCTGCTCTGGTAAACATTCACCTGGGGTGCAAGGGGGAGGGCAGGAAGCTGTGTGGACTCCCTGAAAATCCAATGGGTGATGTATGTAAATGGTCAGATAGAAAAATTATACTTAAGCCTTGCCCCTCTAGTCTTCCTGGGTACAGGGAAAGCTGCAGTCCTCAGCCAGCAGGCTGAGTAGAGCAGACTGACAGAAGACATTGCAGGAAGTTCTGGCAGAGAGGTCAGAGACAGAAACTGCTTTTTAATCTCTTGAGCTAGGTAGGAACTGTATCCTGGATTTAAAATGCTGGGTAAGAACAAGTTATTGTTCTGATAATTTCTTGTGTTTGTTTACTGATTTCTTAGGTTTACTCTTGTTTTTATAATAGAGATTTTGTGGTCTTTTAAAACTCACTTACTGTCAGTGATAACTGTGATTACAGAGTGTTTGACCATCCAGGGGGGCCTCTTTTCTGGAAGGGGGATTATCCATCTTTTCTGAGTGCATGACTGAACAAGGGTGTTGTTCTTTTAGCTGGCAGAATCTCCCCTGTTAAGACCTGGCAAAGCCTGAGTGAGACAGGCATATCTGAGGCACCGCAGATCAGGAAGGTGACTTCTGGAGCATCTCAGTCTGTCCTCAGTGGTCAAACAGCAGATGGCATGGAGGGGTTTGGAGCAGAGGGGCACCTCCAAAGTTGTGAGGGCACCCTAGCAATGCATCTCAAAGGTGCATCCTGACCATAATCACAGTTGGGGCATATTACAACTTTGATAACAGGTTTGCTCAATGTGTCCATTAGTTTTACCCTGTTCCGTTTCCCCTTTTAGACATATTTTATGTCCTAACATACAAGCATTGTGAAAACAGCCAAGAGTATAAGTGCAGTCATCCACAAAAGGAAGCTTTTTGCATGCTTGCAAAATCTTAGAAAAGAAGACAATAAAGAGAGAAGTCTGGCATTCCACACCATTGTAAAGATTTTGGGGTTTTTGATGTGCAACATACATTGCACAGTTTTACCAGGGCTGAGATTAACTGCTCAAAACCCCCAAGAAACAGAGGCAGAAAGCATCACAAGGTTTCAGTTTGGGCCTACCTCTAAACCCTCATGATAATTTCTCTGTCCCGACTTTTTTGTTTCTTTATTCAAAAATAAGTAGAAAGGCAGCTGGATGGGCTGTTGTGCCAAGAGTTTCAGAAGGCATCACATCTTTCTTTAATTACTTTTTTGCTCTCCCTCTAGTTTATGTTAAAAACAGTGTAGTTGAGTGTGTAAAAGTTGCACAGGCTTCAGTGCAAATGTGCTTCAGGGACCCTTTAAACTGTCAGGTTACATCACGTAAACTGAAGAGATCATATTCAAACAATTGTAAAACTATTTTCTTGCCCGAAAGAGCACACCATGATGCCATTTAGCTGGAACCTGAAGCTATTGGTATCCTGCTGTGGTATCATGTGCAGCAAGCCCATGTGATTGTTCTCCTGAGGCATTTGCTACATGCATCTTGTTAACCCTAGTTCAGTCAAAATAACTACATTCTCTACTGCTTGACCTATTTTATCATAACGTAGCCCTTGAATACAGTGCATTTCAGTCGCAATAAACTATTCAACCAGAAATCATTTTCTGGCAAAAATAACATGGGAACTTTTACTGGAGCCACAAGACTTTGAAAATATAGTATTAACCCCACTGTATCATCTTAGTAATTTATGCACCTTTAAGAACTGACCTAGTATTTAAACGTACATAACAGAAGAGACTGTAATTAATCCTAGATTGAAATCACTTTTCTTCTTAACGTCCCAATCTTGTTCAGTCTTTGGGAAAAAAAAGAATGAAATTGGGATGTCATTGAAGAACTCTCAAAGCCTTGTTAAAATCTGAGTCTTAAAACAGTTCCAAATCACATTCTAATTACACATGAAATTAGAATTCATTGTTCTTTCTAGGATGAAAAAGCTTGTTTTAGTTTCTCAGAGGTTTATGTAAAAAGGTTCTGGTTCAGGAATATGCAACTGGTTAAGATCAGTTAACAAGAAAACTACTTTCATGCCAGTTAGAGGTCAACTAATATAGTCCTTTTGACTTTAGCCGGACTGCTTGTATATGTGAATTTAAGCATATGCTACAGTGCCTTACTATGTCTCTGGCTCAGTACACAAGGTTTTAGTCCCCAGAGCTCCTTACTAGGCATTCATATAAGGGTGTGGGTACAGGAAACAAGTAACCCAGGTTAAATATGGTTTAATTGGAAACAGGCAGCCATACAACTCCATTAATCTAATTTAAAACTGCCTGGAACAGGTCAAAAGTCTACCTGGAAAAATCAGATGTGCTTTGAACTGGGTCCATGTTACATGTGCATGTCATGCAGTCAGCAGTATGGGTCTAGATTGGTTTGGTTCACCAGGCACCCCACAATGCAGTTCCCACCCCCACACATTGCTGCAAACAGCTGCTCTGGAACTCAGCATGAACTCTACTGCCACTTGGCCAAGCCCCCCTACAGGTGTTCATGAAGTTGAGTCAACTGTTTTGTGCCATGCTACCTAGACATGAAGTTGGGGACATCACTACGCCTGACATTGTGGCATTCAGAAAAGTACACTCCTTGTGCTGCCAGCCAGTGGCCAGCACCAATCTGTAGGACTTGCTCACTTGTGACATGCTGTATAGCACCATCTCAAGGGACACCCACTGTTTCAGACACAACAATGCTCCAATATTACCACATTGAAGAAGAAGATCTTGCAGTTGATGTCATCCCTACCTAAGGATGACTGTGTGGATGCCATCAATGGTCCTGATGCAGTTAGGAAGCTCCATACAGCTGAATCTTGCTGTGACCTTCTGAGGGTTAGTGAGGGGGATGAACCATAGTTCCAGCACCTCCTTGATCACCAGGCACACCTCTCACACTGCCAGTCCTGCTGTGGACCATGTTGAGCTGGTTGGCCATGTCAGGGGTTGTGAGCTTCCATATGGTAATGGCCACATGCTTCTCTACAGTCAGGGAGCCACTCAAATCAGTGGCTTGGCAATTGAGGGTGGATGCCAGAGCAGCACAGATTTACAGGAAGATGACCCAGGGCATGCAGAAGTTCATCTGCTGCTGCTTGCATACCAGGTGAACAGGACTTTGCACTCCCACCAGTTGCTTCTCGTCCACCTTGACCAGAAGCACTACTCCACAATTTGGAGCTATTCCCACAGCAGACTGGAGACTATAGTGTACGGTATGGCATTGTCTATTTTTGCATGTCAGTCTAGGCAGAAATATCAAAGCAAAAAAGAGAGTGGATGCACCTTTTCATTTCCTTGGCTATGTTAGCTTGTATTTCCAGGGAGATGTGAGTCAATTGATGCATAAAAGCTGAGAATCACACTGAGGAAGCTGTTCTCTGCCTTGGAGCTGTGCTCCTGGGACTCAAGCTACTCCACTTGTATGCACAGGGTATTCACAATGATGACCAGGGATCTGATAACCATGGAAAAAATGCAGGAAAACATGGATTTTCTCATTTTAAGGAGAAAAACCCAGATTTTCTCTTTAAAGGGGAAAAACCTGGATTTTCTCCTTTAGATGAGAAAAACACAGGAAATGGTGGGTTTCCCCTTGCAGGCTGGCAGAGTTCCAACCTACAAGGGGCTGGGGGGAGCGGGAGGAGGGTGGTCAGGCAGGGGGTGCCATATGCCTGTGCGCACGTACAGAGGCACATGGCCACCAGGCAGCCTGGAGAGCAGCTCGTGCAGGTTGTCACAACCCAAAGTTGTGTTTTTTTTTATTTGAGTGTGCTTCGGCATCGCTAAATCATGTTCCCGCCAAATTGCAGCTCTTTTGCACGGTGGAGTGTTCTGCTGCAACAGAGAACCTGCGTGCAGGAGCTTTTCCCGCCAGTTCTGTAGCTTTCTTTGCATAGTGCATTTCTTTTGCATTATAGTAATGCGCGATGCAAGGAGTCACTGCCATTTGTATTAGGATT
>NW_005842741.1:356029-356381 GCF_000455745.1 Alligator sinensis
GGTGGGGGGGGGGGGGGAATTGAGGCCCCCATAGTGAGGGATGGAGGGAGAGAGGGAGATGGGCAGGGCTAGGGATAGGGCTGGGGCTGCTGCCCAGCCTGTAGGATGCTTGGGGCCTGGGACTAGAATGCATGGCTGCAGGGCCCGGGCAGGGAGTGGGACGGAGCTGCAGGATGCTCACTGGGGGGGGCTGCTGCTGCTGTGTGCACTCCCAGGGAGTGGGGGGCACATGGCCCCCAGATTTGTGTGTGGGGCAGAGGCAGACTGTCTGCTGCAGGCTTGGGGCTCGCTGCCCTGCTGCCCTCCCCTTGGGGCCTCCTTGGCCCCATGGGCAGGATCCAGTGTGGCAGGG
>NW_005842741.1:356554-412866 GCF_000455745.1 Alligator sinensis
CCGTGACATGCTGGGTCCCGCCCACTGGGCTGTGAAGGCCCAGGGTGGGGAGCCTGAGGCCACAGTGGGCAGCCTTCACCCACCCACCCCCAGGATCCGCCCTGGCCATGCTGCCCATGGAGGAGGGGGAGCTCCATGCTTTGCTTCACCACAGCAGCCACTGCCTCCCGCTGGCGGCAGCCAGGGCTCGGATGCTGCTGCAGGGGGCAGGGGGCTGTGGACCCGGGTCCCTGGCCCCATAGCCCTGGCAGCTGGGGGATCCTCTGGCAAGCCTGAGTGGGGGGCTGTGGGTGGGGACTGAGAGGCACCAGCTGGGCTGGAGGGCTGCAGATGGGTGTGAGGGGCACTGGCAGGGCTGTGGGGCTGTGGTTGGGGAGTGAGGGGCACCTGCAAGGCCCAGAGGGCTGTGGGTGGGGAGTGAGGGGGCACATGCAAGGGTGGGGGGGCTATGGGTGTGCAGTGATGGATTTTGAGATTTTTAATCAGATAAATTGTGATTTTTTTATCACAGAATTTGTGATTTTTAAACAGAGGAAACCAGGATACCTGGTAATGACCTTGTAAGGCTCCATCTTGCATGCACCAGGCTAGGTGTAAAACTGATTGAGCACTACAGCACTCAGGGCTGGGGGTTGCCTTGGTGGCCAGCCCATTGGCATTTTCATTTGTGCTTAGGAAATCCTGAGGAACCTCTGGAGACTCAGCCTCTGGGAGGCACGTGGTTCTATGGTTCACATATTCACAGCCTAAAATGAGTTATGATGATCCAGGTACTGTGACTTATACTGATATTATACAAATACACACACATATTCATATGTGTGTATGTGTATGAATGAAACTTTATACCAGAATTTTGCTGAAACGTTTAAGGAAAATATTATTTTTCTGCTTTAGAAATAAATGCTAGGCTTACAATATGGTACACTTTTAAGTTTTAGGTTTTTAGGTACTGGCATCTTTTTTCTGTGGGTGAAAACTGCTTGCAAATTTTGCATCAAGAATCATTTGTCTCACTGACTTCTACATCTTGGGTAAAGCTAAGGACACAGACATACATAATAACTTGTGGGAGCAAAACTGCACCCAAAACAACACCCCCAAAGTGAAATTTATTTTTTCTACAGTTTCAGTTTCTGAATTAATTTTGCTTGCATTCTGTAGGGCTGCTCAGCAACTCGTTTGAAACAGAACTCAGCTTCCCTTGTCAGCTTGCTCTCTATGAGTCACAGAAGGTGCTGTACAAATTAATGAGTGGGAAGAGGAAGTAGGTAGAGAGACAAGTGGCCTGACTGAAGTGAGGAACACCAGTGTACGACCCCTAAGGATAAAGAAAAAGAGTATTTTTTAAAAAGCCAGGCTAGTCCTCTGCCTGCTCTAACTCTCATGGCAGATTAAATAGGATTCTATGGGTTTTGGAAATAATGTATGAATCAGGACCTTTTTTTAGTTAATATGAGATCATTGGAATTCTGAGCCTCATACTAATGATGGGGCTTCAGAGTCTTGATTGATTCATCTATCTTGCTTCATATCCCAAATATAAATGATATTGGGGTGGAACTGGAAACCATAATTTAGCATCTATGGGCATAGTTTCACTTTGGACTGAGCCCTTGGGGCTTTCATCTTTAGTCAGTAACAGCTGCAGACCTCTATATGAAAACTGTGAACCTATTTCCTCCACCAGGGCAACTATTGAAAAGCTTGCAATGGGAATGCAAAAAGTAGAAAGAGGTGTTACAAGAAGCGGGGCTGGGCAGTGTGGAGCTGCCTGATGTGTGTTAGGTTCTGAAAATGTGGGGTAAGAACTGACTCTTCTTTTTCTAAGAAAGCGGATGAAGAAGAACACATGCTACCAGGTCAGAGTTTCTAGTGACACTAAGGCAAGGGACAGTACAAAAACCGGTATAAGTGATTGGAAACTGGTTCAAACCTGTAACATAACAGAAGATCAGTGCTGCTTTTAAAATGGTTGAAACCCATTTAAGATAAACCTACACGTATGTAGTATCAGACTTAACTGATTTAGGTTAAATCAGTTTACTAAATTTCTGTTGTAGATCCCCTCCAGATTCAAGTTAACTCACAGAATCCCACAGCATCCCAGGATGCTTTGCATCTTCCCTGCAAACCCTCCCTCACAGGGTGGGCAAGCTAGCCTTGGACCAAACCATCTGTTGCAGCCAAGCAGGGAGTCATGTTTCAGCACCCCTCTCCCCACCTCTGCCCTTCTCCCTGGCTTCTGACCTGAGCCACTGCAGCATGTGGCTGCATTTCTGGAATCAAAAGTGAATGTCTGTTCACTTGCTTATTGGTTCAATGTACGCAGCTTAGACTAACCTGCAAAGAATGCATCAATTCAGCCTTGAGCTTCTTGACTGGCTGTATTTAGCCTACATGCATGTCAGCCCTTGGTATGAGGTGATGAGGACATCTTGTGGGACCCCCTGCCATCATGCTCAAGACCTAGATTTTCAGAAGGCTGAAGAGGGGAAAAATGGGGTAACCTGGACATACAGTCTGATTTCCAGGGCTGATGCACTTGGAATAGGAATGTGTGGGCAGTATTTATTCCCTCAGTGGTATTACTGAGCTCTCTGCAGCAGCAGGATAAGCAAAGTGGATATTTTCCCCCTGGGAATCATAATTAGCATAGGGACAAGAGCCAAGTTTCTTATTTTTAATCTGGACAGGGTCCCTGTATCTTCTCCTAGTAATGTTCCACCCTGTCTTGTTCCAATCTGAGCCCTCAGCCTCCTAATATCAGTCTACCAGTTTGCCAAACCCCTGGGGTGGTTTTGAGATGTGCATAAAAAGAGATTTTGATGAGACAACCACACTCATTTTCTCCTGTGAGGTATACACTGTGGCATCCAGAAGCGAAAGGCCAAGTGTTGTATTTTGCTGGCCCTCCATGTCCGCAATTTGAATACAAATACCACTGAACCTCCAGCTGAAATTCACTTGGGATTACTATAAGGTTGCACTACTCAGACTCCCATGAGACTGTAAGTAAGCTCTGAAGTGGTTTTCCCATCCAAAGAAGAGCTGACATGGAGGTACATCAAAGAAAACAATGAATGCATGCTGCTCTGACCTACATATTTCACTCTCAGAAACTCAACTACATCTGCTAGATCACTTGGAACAACTGTTATCCTTTAGAAATGAAAAATCATTTCTTTAGGGAATAAGACAGGCAAAAAAAACTATAGTGCTTTGCTAGGGCAGAGAGCATTTAAACTCTATTGTATTGACTGGATTTTATGATTGAATGCAATCATTACTGTGTCTATATTTTTCTGTTTCAATGAAATCATCAGGCAGTGTCTCACGCTGTGCATGTAACCTGTAGGAAAGAGCAAAGAGGCTGCTGAGGAGTAGCAGAATACTAAAATATCATTGGCATCCTTTAGTTTGGAGAGCAGGCTCTGAAAGGCTTTCACCCTTCCACACTTGACAGAAACATATATTTTTAATTCCATTTACATGCATCCTCCTCTAAAATGTGAAACAGAATCATGGACATAATTATGGATTAAGAGTCTTCCATAATTAAAGATGGGCTGTAATAGAAATCCTACCATTTCTTGCATCAAAAGCTCAAAATTCTTATAGGCTTTAAGAGGTTACATGCTTTTCTTTTAATTTACAGATGAAAAATCTTACAATAGAACGAGGACAAGGCTGCTGTTTGAACTATTCAGTGAAAGAAGATGCAATATCATTAGATACAAAACCATTTTAATTAGCCCATTTCTGGATATTCAGTGATGATTGCTGAAAGCATATAAATCTGGAGGGATGAAAAAGTAACATTTTTTTATTGATTTTTTTACAGGGTTTGTGATGTTAAAGAAAATAAGAGTCTATAAGAAGTGAAAGTTTTCAAAAATAGGTTAATTTGTAAGTTTTAATTAGCCAGACATTTTTTCTTTCCAATAAAACAGAATATGCTCTTTTCCCCCTCTCCTGGACTGCTTTGCCTTCACTTGTGTTTGTGACAGAGCACATTTTTATTATTGAAGCTAAAGAGGAGAGAAATATCTTGATTAGTTATGATTCTTTGCATTCAAAATCAAGCTCTCTGGTTACCAAGCTGTGGAACGTGGTGGGAAGAAATGATTGCAGCCTGTTTCAACTGTACAGGGTGTTGAATAAAGATTACATTGAAGGGCTGACATTCTACCAGCCAGTGGAGCTTAAGGACGGAGTTATTGCTATACAGGAGAGGGAGTCACTGGCATCTGGGCAACTGCAGGGGAGATCTCTGCTGTATAGCCAGAGGAGCTGAGGATTTGATCTTTGTTATGTTAACAAATAAAGAATTTTGAGAAGGCAAATGCACCTGTTCTCTGTGATGTGGCACAAACAAACAAAATTCTGATGATGACAGAATGAAGCACTGGGGCTTTGTGCACTGCTCCACCAAAGCCCTCCAAAATGTTAAAGATTTGCATTATATGGTCACTGCCCACACAAATGAAATGGCTTGGATGGCATCCTGATTCACCAGCACCCTGCTGCTATTTTGCACCAGATGCATGGATGCACAGCAGTTTCAGAGCTACAGTAATAGTTCCTTGCAGCAATGGCTCCCTTTGGAAGTACACGCCAAATCCCCAGTTCCAGAAGCCTGGGGGGATCATGTTGGGAGTATGGGTAGCATGGGGAGGTACGGATGAGTCTTTCATGTGTACGGAGTATGCTTCTCTGCTCAAACAGGCCAAAACAGCTGCAGTGTATGTTAAGACAGTCCTTAGAGCTATTCTGATCTGTGTTTGGGGCCTAAGTGGACCCCAGAAGCTTTAGCACTGGGAAAGGCACCAGCTGTCTCTTCATACATGGGTCTTAGTGAAGTCAATGTGCATAAAATTAAGCATGTGCATGTGTGTCTGCAAAGTTAGAACTGTGTTCATTTAAAAAAAAAAAAAAGAAGCTCCCGTATTGGGAAAGCCTTCCTGGGCGTTGGGTGAAACAGGGTACCTGAAAGGGATCTATGAAGGCTGAAAACCCCTCTTTAAATCTAGAAAGCCATTTTAATATGCCTTGAAGTGGATCTTGCCTCTTGGTATTCAAACTATTACTGTGCCAACTTTTCTTCTGGTTCCTGAGGGTTCAGTTTTTTTTTCTCCTGGCTTTTAATCTACAGTATATATCTCAGAGTTTGTCATATTTTGAGATTATTTGTTGAATTTATTTTAACTCAAAAGAGGTCAAAGATGCACTGAAGTCTGCCATGGTTAGGGAACAGTGGTTTGTGTGACCATTGGCATTTAAGAAACTAATGTGGCAAGCATTACATCTGGTTACTTCATCGTTCCCAGTTCAAACCACCAGGTACCCACATACAGTAGGATTGCAGGGAGTTAGCCTCCAGCATGAATCCAGACCAAGGCTTGTGCTCACACCTCTGAAGCAGCAGCAAGACACTTTCACTGCTTGCCCGCCACAACCAACTTCTGACTAGACCTAAAGTTTTTATTTCTATGGTAACTACAACAGCTGGCAAATGCAAGAAGAGCCTACAGACACTTTCATGACCTGTGATTTATTTTCTGCCTTATCCTCTTCTTACTGACCAGAAGATTAAAATCAAGCACAATGGGTAGCCAGAGAGAAGGCAGAGGACAGCAGGGGTTTTCTTTTTTCATTCCCATCTGTAGCAGGTGCTCTGTGATGAAATGTTATGGCACACGGAGCACAGTCATGCCAGACAGCACAACTCAACAATTAGAAGAACATGTTTTAAAAAACTTCCCCTGTTCCCCCAAATGACAGACAACTTGCTCTTTAAAAAAAATCAGTTGGATGCAATTTTCATTTGTGGTGATAAGCATTACCCAGTCACCACCACCAGAGCTTCTGACCTTCACCCAGTTTAACTCTTTTTGCTATTGAAATAAAAGGAGAGATTTTGACAGCAACACCTCTCTGGATTTCCTGGATGGATTTCTGAACTGTTATATTTAGGGTTGGCAGAATTTGATATTTTTTAAAAATAATTTCGACAGATCATATCAATGTTTATTTTTAAGTATTTATTTAGATTTTTCTCAATTTAAATTACATTGACAACATAAGCTCTTCTGCCCTTGGGATGGCAAAAAAAGACAAAAAAGAAAAAGATGAAAAGCCCAAGAAGACACCAAAACTTGTATCCTTTCTACTTGGAGCCTTTTTCTCCATGCACCAGTTTCACCAGTAGGCTGCTTCGCCTCTTTTTACAGTCCATCCCCAGTTCTCTGCGGCTGAGTTGCCTCACTCAGGCATCAGGAGCTCCCCACCATTGCTTCACGTGCCTTCTTCCACAACCACCGCTTCTGGTCCATTCTGAATATTCTTCTCCACACCTCCCCTCGGGCTTTGGGTAGGGGTTTAAGTAGCCTGTTTTCTCCCTCTAGCCCACTTCTCAGCACCTGTGAACAAACAGGTAAGTGCTTAATTGACCATTAGGCAGACCACTGTTTTCCTCTTTAAAGAGACCAGCTGTCTATACTCCACCCTGCAACAACCTTCTGATCTTCCCCTCTCTTTTTGATTATTAATGATGGAAATATTTTTTGTCGGTCTGTGAGTGTGAGGTGAAATAGACCTTTATCGATGTTTAGCAACAAAAATCAAATCCTGCCAGGATTTATTATGTTGCATGGACAGCTTAAAGCATAGAGTAGTAGAATGGTAAAGATTTCTAAAGCGAATAAAAACTAGCGGAGAATTCATATATAGGCACCAACTTTGTGGGCTCAATCACCTACCAAAAAAAATTAGCAGGTGCTGTGGGCTCTCTGGGGCTCAATCACCTACCAATAAAAAATTAGTGGGTGCTCAGCACCCATGAAGCTGCTTGCAGATGTTAAAAAACCGAAACCTGCATTTTACTGAAAGAAGCAGCCATGAGTTCAACCCGGGTTTTGCAGCATTTATAAAGATTGGGCACTTCAGTGGGGCTTTTTGGAGCTTTTAGCTAAAGCTGATTCAATCAGCTATTAGATAAAAGTGCCAAAAACCCCCCACAAAAGCACCAGATCTTTACAGATGCTGCAGAGCCAGGTAGAAGTCATGTGCTGCCTCTTCTGGTCATGCGCAGCTCAGCAAGGGAACATGCCAAGTTAAAAGTAAAGTGCCAGGTTTTGGGGGGGTTTCAGGGGCAGGGAGGGGTGGGGGATGGTTTACACCTGCAAGCACCCACTGGCAAAAAAAAAGTCAGCACCTATAAATTCATATCTCCTTTAAATTAGTGGCAAAAGTCCCTTTTTTGCTATTTTTACCTCTGCAGGTTGCTGAACCTGGCAACCCCCTAGATAGTGCTGGGATGAAAATTGCCTCCTGTTGGTCCTTGCTCTCAGCTCTGTACTCATATAAGCAGCCCTCTTGAAGTCATATCAAGATGAATGTAGCTAAAGGAGACGGCTGGATGATATTTTGGCTCGTGCACCATTAAAAAAAATTGTTCACTAATTTCCAAGGCTAAATTGAGCCCTCCCTGGTGGTATCTATGCCCAGGTATCTGAAAATCTTCCACACCTGGTTGTTTCACGGGCACCAGTTATAATGGGAGAATGAGTATAGATAAGCCATGGTACTACTGTACCATCTAACACTTTCCTGAGCACGTTTAGACAAATTGGTGGTGAAAGGCCTGTGCCCTACCTTATGGTCACTTGTATCCTTATTACTAATGGTGGGACAAATTCACAGAAGTCTGAGTGTAGACAAGGCCGTTTCTGCTTATACAGCTTCCCTGAAGAGTGTGGTTGACTTTCAAAGTAGTCTGAGTGATTCGGCTGCTCCACTCCCATTGCATTTAACAGGAAATGGGTGGCTAAGACTTCGTTGAGCTTTGCAAATCTCAAGTGGATGCACTGGTGGAGCCCAGGTCAGAGTTTGGCCCGTAGAAGCTTCAGTACTGCCAGAAATACACTCGTGTAACAAAGGAGGAGGGAAGGCAACAAAATAGCAGCAGCTATCCTGACGGCCTACCTGCTGCTGAGCCGCTATAAGCACAGCCATTGTTGCTGCCTGGGGTTCGACTGCTGCCCAGGGCCCTCTAGGACCCAGTTGCACCTTTGCAGAAATAACACAATTTTGACTTGCATGCCCTAACCTGAGTCCACATGATTGGCCATTAATAATCCAGCTTTTTACACACTCCTTCTGGCTTGCTCTTCTTTGAGCCACCATGTCTTCCCCTCCTGGCTGCCCAGTGGGTCAGCTTCTAGAAGAGACCAGGAGGGTGCCCTTGGCAATTCCTTGCCCATGGGTTGGTGGTCAGGGCATCTTGTTGGAAGTGGCTGGTTCAAAGGCCCGCTGGCTGAGAAAGTATCTAAGAGTCAAGGTCTCCCACTTCCTGAGCAAGTGCCCCAGTGCTGGCTATTGGCTAAAAGGTAGGTCAGCCACCCTCCTCCTTGCCAGTTGTGACTTTTCTCCAGAATTTATGCCTTTCAGAATTTAAATGCAGTTAAGTGCCTACCCAGGTGATCCTATGTCACTACATAACATATGTAGCCAAGGTGAAGCCTTTTAGGCATGCTCGGGAGTCAAGTATAGCTACACAGGTGGAAACAAAAGAAACTCTATGTAAGTGCCAAAGATGGCCCATTAAGTTTGTTGTAATTCTACCTTTTAAATATAAGTATTTATGTTCATAAGCAGATTTATATTTACCAGGCTTTAGTGCAGATCAGACATCATGTGTTTTGCCTTCCCTTGCATTATAAAAGAAAAAGAATTCGTTCCCATACTGATAATAAACAAGAAGCACTTTGGCCCATGAAGTTAACCTACTTGCCTGGAAAGGTCAAATTCAGGCATCATGTAAGCAAGAGTAATTCCAAAGACTTCACTGCAGTTGCAGCTGCTTGCACCAGGTGTAAATGTGTTTTTGCCTGTGGAATATATATAGGAATGACTGCATTATATCCATTTAACCATATTAGTTTGTTAACCATCTGCTCTTGAGCGGCAGGATATTTTCACAGTCTCTCAGGAATCAATGAAGCTCTTTTGAGACACACAACTGAATTCTTGCTTTTGTGCTACCCTGAAAGAGAGGTGGGCAGAGTTTAGTCTAATGTTTTCTTTTAAGCCAGGGGTGTCAAACTCATCTCATGCTTGGGCCGGATCTGTATGATGGGGCTCCTTATGCAGTGGTGGCACAGGAACAAGTTGTGGTGCAAGCAGTGGTAATGGGGCAAGTAACAGCAGTGAGGGCTAACACGGCTGTCAGTTGCCCATGATTGCCAACACATATGTCCAAAAGGGCTCTGCACCTTTGATTTCAGTGCCAGGCTCCACCTCCATTTGACCTGCTCCCATATTACTGGTCCATCTACCAGGCTCATGCACTATACAACACAGCTCCACAGGCTGAATCCAGCCCACAGGTTCTAAGTTCTAAGGTAAGGGGGGCCAAACTTTGTGGCAGGCATGCCACAAATTATCCCTGTGTCCTCCCCAAATGCCACTCTGATCCTCTTCCTCTGTCCAGTCTCCTGCTCTGCTTTCTGGTTCCTGCCTCTGTGATCCCTGCCTGATCTTCTGCTTCTGGTCCTATTTGCTGCTGTGCTGTCTGTCCCCTCCCTGATCTGCTGCAGGCCATGTACAGAAGCTGCCAGTGTCACTTGTGGTGTGTCACAGGTTGACCACTCCTACTCTAAGGAATCTACATGTTAACCATCAGTCAGCCATTGACTTTTATGGCACCCCTCCCTGCTACAAGTTCATTTCTCCTTTCTTCTCCTGCCTCTGACTCCCTGGATTCATTTTTCTCTCTGTTCTTCATAATTAACTCCTTTCTATAGAAGCAATATGGGTTTTATTAATATTAATCTTTGCAAAGACAAAGTAACCAGAACAAAATACTTGTAGGAGGGATGTACAGAGTTTTATTTTCAACTTGCTTATCTTCCTCTTCTGCCATAATGGAAATCCATATTTATTTAATGATTAAATCAAATCTTGCTGTATTATTAAGAACTGTGGAAGTGACAATGACCAAATCACGATTTGCTGTTGATGTATGCACAAGTACCGAAATGCTGTCCTGAGTAACATAGGACACATATACACAAGAAGTGAGGCTGCTCTGATGTGATGTAATTACAGCACATCAGAGCAGACTTGATTAATCAAGTCTTCTGAAGCACGGTAATTACCGCACTCCAGCAGACTCCAGGGTCTTGTGTATCAGTGTTCCTGGGCTGAAAAATGGTGATGGGGGCGCTTTAACTAAAGCTTGTTTGACAAGCTTATTTAAAGCGCCCCCACCACCATTTTTCACCATGGAGAGACTGATACACAAGACGCTCCAGGCACTTTAATTAAAGTGGCTCTTGGAACCACTCTAATTAAAATGTTGCCCCCCTCCACTCCTGGAGCACGTGTATAGCTCATAAAGTCTAAGAAACATGGGTACATTTTTTTAATACATATATATTGCATACTTTAAAAAATAAATGAAAACAATGCACCACTTACTGTTCCTAATCTCACCGTCTTTTCCTTTACTGTTGATGTGAATTCTTTTTATTGCCAGCTCCTTATACCTGAGAAAAGAAAACAGAATTATTTATTTAAAATGATAAAAGTAATGTATTTAAAAATGTATATATACAATAATATTTTGCTAATTTATTTGAAAACACCTACATACATAACTGAATACTTTTGTCTTAAGTTAGCCCCATCAACTTGTTAACCAGAGAAGGCATTCACAGCAATTACAGCAAAAATGAATGTATAAAAATCAGAGTAAACTACTTTTCATTGCACTATTATATAAAAACATTTTTTACTGTTTAATTCCAATTTGAATCCAAGCTGCATAGTCACAGAAGTAAAATTAGGCATATCAATATTTTGCAATACCAACAGATATTTATGAAGGAATTTAAATTTTTTTGTGCTTATATTAGTCATCAATAATGGAAATTCTAAATATAGGGATGACTAACATTAGCTTCAATGCAAACTTTAGGAATTGTATATAAACTACAACAAGAAAAGAAGATTAAAGAGCTGCACCAGCCAGAAACTCAAACAACTTTCTCCAGTGACTACATAAAAAAATAATTACTGTGTTTTTCTCACTAGAAAGGCAGCTGTCATACAGGAGAGAAAGAAGTTAGCATATTGCTTTAAAACTGAATGCTGTTTGCCTAAAAGTAGTTCTGCTACTACATTTTGCCAACAAATGCTAGAACATAAAATTCCTCATTCTACAGAATAATAAATGTCATATTTCCATTTTCTAGCATCTTGTCAGTTTACTTAAGATAATCAGCATCACATAAGACACACCGAGTGATCTCAGGACCTCATGGCAACTTTAGAGCAGTGATTTTGATATAGTGGGTATGTCTACACAAGACACTTTACTGTGCAGTAAGTATGCATGTCTACACATACGCATGCTTACACAGCAGTAAATGACACTAATCATGAGTAAATTTGCTACCTGAAAATACAGATAGCAATTTACTCACAATTAGTTACTGAGCAGTAACACATGTGTACACAACAACAGGGAGTAAATTTCCTCCTGGTCAGCCCTGCCACTAGGGGGCTGGCCTGAAGCCAGGCCCAGGGCTCCAGGCTGGGAGACTCTCCTGCCCCAGGGCTGGGCTGCCTCTATGGCAGCTCCAGCCTCAGGCCCTTAAAAGCCTGCAAGCATTTTGAGCCCTGGGGCACACATGCAGGGTGCCTGAGGTCACTCCAGGCCCCAATGCCACCCTGGGCAGGCCGGAGACTAGCTGTGCCAGCCTGCCTGCACCCTGGCACCACTGCCTGGTACTGAAGTGCCATGCAACTTCCAGGCCCATGCTGTCCAGGCCTGCAGGGTCCTTCCAGGCCTGCCAGCACCCAGGCCCAGCTGCAGGCAGCTTCTGGCTGCTGGGGCCAGCTCCAGCTGCCTGTGGCCCACCCTAGCAGCCTGCCTGGAGCCTGAAGGTGCTGTGGGGTATTTCCTTGCTGCGCGGCTGTCAGTCCTATACTGTACCCGTGTGCTGGGTGCTGCAGGCAACTGCCCAGCTGCATGGAGGCCCAGAGAGCTGGCATGGGACCCCTGATAGCATCATCCTCATCCAGGCCTGTGCCCACACCTGTGCCTGCCACATGGGGCCCCATCTAGTCCATGGAGGAGACTGGCAACCTTGTGGTGTTGTGGGGCAAGGGAGAGGTGCAGCGCCAGTTTGTGTGGGGTACGAGGGGCTGTCAGACTGGATGTGGGAGTGCAGGCACCACTGGTTGGCCCGGCAGTGTTGTATAAAGGTCAAGGCCTTGCAGGCACAGTGGATTACCATGATTTATCACAATCATCAGATGACGAGTGCTCGCAAGTCCATGACCTTTATGTGTCAACTGACAGCCATCCTCATGACCTGGGACCCAGGCTGCAGCTGTGCTGTGTACAGCAGCATGGGCAGCCTGCCTGAGCCCCCAACCCATACACCCATAGTGATGCGTCACTGGAGGAGGGTCCCTCTGGCCTACAGCAGCCTGCCCCACTCTGCTCTCTGGCCGCAGTCTCCACCAGCAGCTCAGGGACCCCAGGCCAGTACCTGCTGCAACAGCTCTGTGGCCCCAGCCCCAGAGACAAGACACAGCTGGCCATGTCACTGCCAGCCACCAGCAATGCAAGCTCTTCCCGGGGGGGGGCAGGCTGGCACCACGTGCCATGCCCTGCCATCTGAGGACACTGCCTGGAGCTGCACACCATCACTATCAGCTGGGACTGAGCAGAGGCAACAGCCATGTCAGCCCTGGCCATTGGGTAAACCCCACACTGTGGGGAGGGCCCTCCCCACCTGGGCCCCTGGTCCTGCCCCAAGCCCAGCCCATCTGTACTCCCCTGGCCCTGGGTTTCCCCCTGCCCCACAGCATGCAGAAACATGGGAGACAGTGCAAAACTTTATTGCAAA
Organism: Alligator sinensis; assembly: GCF_000455745.1. Lineage (NCBI taxonomy): Eukaryota > Metazoa > Chordata > Crocodylia > Alligatoridae > Alligator > Alligator sinensis. Next base: position 369,478 of record NW_005842741.1, read on the forward strand.
ACTTTTAAAACAGGCTGGGGTAGGGGAGAAAGGGGACGTGTAGCAGTGCAAGTAAAAGTAGAGAGGTACCTGGGGGGGTTAGATGTCCGAAAGGTCGTAGTGTGTCATAAATCTAATGTCTATATTGAGTCCATGAGTTTCTGTACGTTGGAGGCTGATGAAGTAAAGTTCATAGGCCCGGCTGTGAAAAGTAGTTTGTAAATTCCCTTTGAGGATCAGGCCTGAGAGACTAGAGATGGAGTGTTTTTTCGTGAGAAATGTGCCCCCACAGGTAGTTAGGTATTGATGTCTTTGATAGATTCTAGTGTGCAGCTTGTGGGGGTACTGGAGATATGTTGGCAGGTTTTGTGTTTTGAGCTGTAGGAAGTTAGCTTCTGGTGATGAGGTTAGCAAGGTCTGGTGCTTGTTTGAATTTACAAACTACTTTTCACAACCGGGCCTCAACCTCTTAGGTATAGCAACTCATGGACTCAATATAGACATTGGATTTATGACATACTACAACCTGCTGGACATCCTGGACTCCCCAGGCAGCAGCAGGTGCCTCTCCACTTTTACCTGCTAGATCCCTCTTTCTCCCTACCCCAGCCTGTCCCTCACCCCCGATGCCTCCATTTCCATTTTCATTGACTGGCTTTCTTGCCTGCATTTCATGCCAGCCTCTGGCTTCTTTTTCTATTCCTTCCGTCCAGGAACAGCACACACATCAACTGCAGATGCTTCCTCAGCCTGACAAAGGGTTTTTTAACCCGAAAGCTTGCTAAGATATATTTCTCTAACTATTCAATTGGTCTACTAAAAGATGCCACATTGACCCAAAGAACCTTCTCTGCCAGTGCCATGTCTTTACACCAACTCCCCTAGCACCTGTCCCCAGTCAGCTGACCGGAAGGACGCAGGGCCCTGGGCACATCTAAGCCCCAGGGCTGGGGCTGGCAGGGAGACTTCTCTGGTAGCTGCTGGAGAAGAAGCTGCTGCAGGAGAGGAAAGAAAGGCTCTGTCACAGTTTGCCTGCCTGGGATGCTGCTGGTGCTACTGTGCTGCAGTGCACTGCAGTGCTTACCTGTTGCTATTAAAAGTGGTGGACCAGGATGAGGCTGTAGGGGAGGAGGAGACCTCATTGGGACACACTACCGTGTTGTGTAGAGGCCCCAGTGCCAGTGAGGGCATGCCTTAACACACAGCCAAAGTCACCCATGTCACAAGTTTTGCTTGTCAGCTGCCTGAGGTGCAGTTTCCCAGAAACCCCTGCACTTATCTCCTTGAAAGTTGGCAGGCTTGATGGCCTCATCAGGGGCTAGTATGCTTCCATTTTTCACCCTGCTGTGCCTTAACACACACACGTGACATGAGTTTTGCTTGTCATCAGCTTGAGGTGCAGTTTTCCAGAAACCCCTGCACCGATCTCCTTGAAACCTGGCAGACCTCATGCCCTCAGCAGGGGCTACCATCCTTGCTTTGTTTACCCAAACCTGTCTTAACACACATGACATGAGTTTAGCTTTCAGTAGTTTGAAGTGCAATTTCCCAGAAACCCCTATACCTATCTCTTTGAAACTTGGCAGACTTTATGACCTCAGAAGGGGCTATCCGCTCTGCTATTTCTATCTGAATCACCAGCAAAATGTCAAAGTTATAGGTATTTCAGTGATTCCCCATTATAGTCTATGGCCGAATCTCTGAATCAGCACCAAATCTTCTGGAGCTGATTCGGCCAAATAGATTCAGGACTGTGATCTGAATCTCCAAATCAAATCACTGTCCTCCAAATCAGCCGAATCCGAATAGAATACTTCCCTATTTGCACAGGCCTAACAACTCACAGCAGCACTAGGACTATTCTGCTTTGGACAGGCAGATAGCAAGTTCAAAGGAACTTCCCTGCCAGCCTGGTTTGCACCACTATTTTCCAGTAACTTGCCCAGTCAGGTTTCCTTTCCCACTTCAGATTGCTTCTCCCAGCCCTGTGGCTCCTGAGCAGGTGTGTCAGTTTCTCTGCGGTGCTAATCACTTTGCAGAACCAGACCCCTGTAAGAAGCAGGAAATTAGGTAATAGAGGAATCTTCAGCTGCTACTTTAAATACCTTGCTGCAGTGATGCAAAGGGGATTCAGGAATGGATGGTGCTGTGATCTACCTTATTCTCCTGCAGACAGATGACTTCGGGGTGTGAGCACATTACAAACAAGACAGACTTGAAGAAGCATTCAGTAAAAATGCAGGGTGTTGCAGTCTGATGCTAGGGGCATAGTACGTGGTACTCTGTCTCCTGAACTAATGCTGTACAAATACCCTGGCATTATACTGGGGCTGCAGGAGGTGCTGTCTTTCAAAAGAGAGAAATAAAGTGGGGTGACTGACACTGCACAGAGACTTAATGGTTTCTTTACACTTTTAGCAAGTTCTTGGGGTCACCTATGCACATCAACCCATTCAAACAGTCAGAAGTGGACAACCTGATTCTAATGGATAAGTATTTGAATTAAGCAAACATGTAAAAAAAAACTCTTGGGAATTTTATCTAAATTGTTATACTATGAACATTACTGTAGAATCTTTGAATCAGTTTCAAAATGCATTCAGACATCCTTACATACTTTTATATTGGGTAATCTTTTTTTCTCCTCTCAGAGGAGAGGCTTTGTTGGCTTTATAATTTATAAAACAATAAAAAAAAAATGAACTGGAAAACTCAAAGGAGTTTCCTGCATTCTTCTACTGCCAGGTGATGCTGGCTGAAATTGTGCTTTGTTCCTCAAGCTGTTAAAAGCAGTATGCCAAGTAAAAGAGGGGGGAAAAAAATATGATCAGTTTTAACTAGGGAATTTTGTGTGTCAGTACAGAGGAAATGGAAAGATCATTTCTGTCGGCTTCTTTTGTTCTGTTTGGGTGGACAAGCCATCAACTCCTCCTGTTAATCCAGCGTATACTAGTAACATGTTCTCAAGTGGGAGTGTGATTTGATGAATTTAGCAGAATTTTGTTGGATGACCTCCCTATTACTGGAGACATGATTTCATCTCTGTTGTCTGAAAATGAGCACCAGCAAGAGAGTTACTTGAAGCTTCCAGCTGGAGTTCCTCAATGCTATATGTTCCCAAAAAATTCTTTATCTGGACAGTGTTACACCTGCAAATCTACCACAAAACAATGTGCTATTCCTTTAGTTTCTGGTCACTTTATCTGCCATCAAAGGCAAATTCACTTTGCTGTAGTCTACCAGCCAATCTTGATCACTGGATGGAATACACTACAAAGAGCTAATTAAATGAATGCTTCTTAGAACAGCTTGTTCTAGAACACAACAAAAGAGATGCTATTCTCATCTTCAGCCTGAATAACACAGAGACGTCAGTTCAAGAATATATATATAGGGAGCCAGTAAGTGATAGTGACCACAATATACTTACATTCAATATCCTAAATGAAGGTTCCAAAAGTAAACTTGGTTGAACAGATTTTCAAGCACCTAAATGGAAGTTACACAGATAATTCTCTTGAACCTGCGTGGCTAAGTGCTATTTTTGCCTTTGAAAATCTCTCCCTGTGACACCACACTTTAAGCAAGTTGGATTAAAAACAACAAACAGAAGCAATGGTACAAAATGAAAGCAATTGGTGAGGAAATTAAAATCTTCAGATCAGTAGGACTACTCCTCTAGTCAAGAGGAGTGCATGCTGAAAGCTGAGTAGGAGTGGAAGTGCTTTGCAGTACCAGGATTCGTGCGCTAATCACTGCAAGATCCAACCCCAAAGAGAAGCAGGAAGCCTGAGAACAAATTTGAAAATGATGAAGGAAATAAATGTTAACAACACACATATTTAAACAGTGGAACTCTGCCACAAGATACAATGGAAGCAAAGGGCTAAGATTTAAAAGTGGATTACATATTGAAATGTATAATGGGCACAAACATAGTTACACAAGGTGGGCTACAGGCTTTTCAATATCAGGGCCTAAACCAAGCTGTGGATGATGGAGGTTAGTAAGGTGTGGATATATGAATGTATGGAGTCCTTCCAGAAAAGGAGCCTTTGAAAAGGGCAGTAGCTGGTTTGTTCTAATTCTTACATGTGAATGAGCTCCTTACATGGGAAAAAGGATAAATGCACAATCTTGGAGGAAACTCTAAATATTAAATATTAAATGAAACCCAAACAGCTAATTGTATCAATCACTAACAAACCAACCTTGGGAAGCTACCACCTACCCCAGTCCATTGAGAAGGGAGGCTCACCCATGGCTGCTGTCCAAGGTCTCTACCACCTATGCCAGCCAAAAGTGACCCCAAACCATAAGAACCAGGCCTAAAAACAGTAAAACAGGCACAAGAAGTCCCCAAACTTGGAAACTTTGCATACTAATGAGAGTATGCAAAGAAGGAATGCACAGTTACCACAGTAGAACATAACCAGAGCTGAACCTACATAATATAAACAGGGTTACATCAAGGAAACAAGAAGTGCTAAAATATACACAATACAGAACTGTGACTGAGAATTATTTTAACTGTCCTCAGAATCCTTCTGCATAATCCCAAATGGAATCTTCCTCGCCAACAATATGCTGGCATGTTTTGTGCTACTAGCATGGCTGCTTATGTCTCATACACTCCCATGTGCTACAGTAAACACCTTCTTACACCATCTGCATTTAGCATTGTGCTTGCTTTCCTTGTCTTTGCAAATCCATTCTTTGAATTCACTATCTAGTCCAAGCAGACTCAGACTTTCACATGCTGCCTGCTTTTGCTTTCTGAGTGATAGGCTGATCCATGCTTTTAAGATTATCACTTATTTTTTTCTCAGCTATCATTTTTTATATAGGACACTAACACGAACACTGATGAGTTGGCAAATAAAAACTTACTTGACTGCAGCAACAATTTTGCACCACACCGACCCACCCCAGGGGTCCCTTACTCAATCTGATATCCCCCTAACCCCCCCATCCCATCCCCCACTGGCCCCCTTTTCCCCATTCTGGCATGGACTCCCATCTACCACCTCTCCTCTATCTCAGCCCCACAGCTTTGTCCTGACCACACTGCCCCTCTTCCTGTTCTACCTGTTGCCTCAGACTGCCTGGGGCCATATGGTTCTGCCTAACTTCAAGGCAAGCAGCTGTTATAGGTGTTGGCCAACAGGGCACAGTGGCAATACATGGTTGGGGGGGATCAAGTTATGGAGGCTCCCATGGGCCATGAAGCCCTTATGGAGACCTCCCTGCAAGGTGTTGAGCTGTACTCCCACTCAGACAAAAGGTGGTTCTTCTCTGCACTGTCTGTGCATCAGCACTTACTTCGAGCCTCATTCCAATGACAGATCTTTAATTAAGCTCATGGTTTCTTAGCTTTTTACAGACAGCTCAGTTTTTTTACATATTTTACAGACAAGTGTTTTTAGCTTTTTTTTATGGACTGTCTGTAAATATATGGCCAGGTGCTATGACCCTGCCTGTGCTTCCTGCCTGGTATGCTGCTTTGCATTGTATTTCCTGCCCTATCAGCTGCTGAGCTGTCTGTCCCCTGCCTGATCTGCCATATGCCACACACAGAGGTTGCCCATGCCACTTGTGGCACATGGGCTATAGGTTGGCCACCTCTGAGCTAGCGGACCCATCACACTATGGTAATAAGAACTTTTCACTGACTAGATGTTATTACTTTCTTCCCTGCTTTATGTAGATTATGTTAATGTAGATTAATTTATCGTTCCATTTTCTTAGTATAAAATATAAGGATCACATCATTCAAACCCCTATTTCTATGAGCCTTCGCAATGAAATCCAGGGCCCTGTTTCTGGGAATAAATCCTAGTCACATGAGAAGGACTTTCAGGATTTGGCCATTGTAAGATCAATGGCATACGACTCAAGCTTGTACCCACTGTGGCATGAATCCTATTTCATCAAAAGAGGAAGAAGCTTAGGGCTAATGCCCCCCAATGATGTTTCTGGTTCTGGCATCTTCTAGGGCAGCACCCATCCCACTGAGTCACACTCCTGTTGTCTTGGTCTTCTTCTAGCCATAATTTTCTTCTTCTTTTAGCTGTCCAATGGGCCAGCTTCAAAAGGAGGGTCAGAGTGTGGTCTTTGTTCTGCCTAGCTCATGGCTTGATGGTCAGGGCACTTTGCTGGAAGGCCAGGAATACAGATTCAAACCTTTTCAGGGGTGGGAGTGGGGTAGGGTGCTAAAGTGTTTCCCACTCTCTCATCCAGTGCTGTAGCTACTGGGAGAAAAGTCAAGAGAGCCCTCTTCCCTCTCTATCAAACCACTGGTCTTTCTGTTTTTTTCTCTGACTATACCTTCAGGGCCTGACACAGACTTCCTTGCCTTCCCAAGTTGAGAGGGATCACCAGAGTGTATAAGCGGTTTTAGTGTATCCCTTCTGAGCACACACAGAAATACAAGTTTGTTTGTGCATACCACAATCCACATAACTGTCCAGAGATGTCTTTTATAGTCCCTGAACTAAAGACTGCACCCCCACCACCATCACCCCACAGACTGGTGACCCACAGGGGAGGAAGGGCCAGGGCCTATTCCAGATACCATCTTGGCCGCCAAAACTGAGGGACTCAGCTAGACTGCGGCCCCTTTTTTTGGGCTGGCACCACCTTGGGGCATGGCTGGGGGTGCCTTTTGACATTGCCTTTATTTTCCTGTTGTGCCTCTTTTAAATTGCATGTTGTGTTCATTGGGAGGGGGGAGAAGGAGGATTTATGGGTTTTGGGGGGACAGCCATAGCCTGTCTGTAGAAGGGGGGGTATGGGATTGAGACGGGAAGAGCAGATGGAGCTCCCTTGGGGGTGAGAGGCAGAGGAATGGGTGGGAATGGGGAATGGAAAGAGGTTTTCCATACCTAGAAGTAAAGTTGTTGGTGGTGGGGAGGGGCTGGGCAGCACATTGGTTTGCTCTCCTGGTTGATAGGCAGAGAAGCAGGAGTGGGTGATGTGGATGGGGCTTTAAAGTTCTAAGGTGTTGCTTGGGGTGTCTGTTGCTGTTTCATATTTTGTGGGCTGTTTTTTGTCAGCCACCCTGAGCCTTCCTGGGGGTGGTAGCATATTTGTTGAATGAATGGATAAATACAAATGTCAAAATGTAGATGAAAAGAAGTACCAAGACATCTTTAGCTGAAATAGGATTCAGGCCAGCATGTCTATGGAGAACTGACAGAATTAAATTCAACAGAATATTCAAATATACCATAAATAAAAACAGCCAAGGACTTACAGGCCAGGTACAGTAGCATGGGTGACCGATGCCTCCTGAATCTGGGGGGGGGGGGCCCAATTTGGGGGGGGGCCGGGGGCCGGCCGAGGGGCCCCCCCCCCCCCCCATGTGCCACCAGCCTGCAGAAACAGCACCTCTGCTAGAGGATCAGAGCATGCTCTTTACAGGTAGGAAGGAGGAGGGAGGGGCCACATGGGGGAGGGAGGCGAGGCAGTGCTCTGGTTGGCCGGAGTGCTGTCTGATGCTCCGGGCTCCAGAGTGCTGGCAGGGTGGGTAGGGCTGGGTAGAGAAACAGAGTGCAGTCCCTGGCCGTACAATCAGGTTGGTGGAGATCCACTCTATGCCCAGCCCTGTCCAGAGTGGTGCCTAGTTGGGCTGCATCAATGGGCCCCCCCAGCACTTTCAGGGACCGATATCAGGGGAGGCATGTGCCCCCCCCATGCTCCCCTACCAGTCACCTGTGTACAGTAGCGTACTCCAGTTTTCTTTTAATGCCTTTTCTCAAAGTTTGTCCCTTCCTCAGCACATATGCAGAGCTCCCAATCCTTTGCCTGCCATGCTAAAGCATGCCCAGCAAAGTAAGTTAAAGAACTCATAACTTTGACATGTATACTACGGCTCTCTCTTGTGATGCTTATTTTTTATTACTGAGCTGGACAACCAGCATTGTTACTCCTAAATATTTGTGAGTGCTACAGAATTTTCCAGGGAGAGATTTCTTGGGGCAAGCTTTAGTCGAATTTAATCCAAATCATTGTATGCAGCTCAACTTGTTAAGAACAGCTCCTATGCTAAGAAGAGTCCAGCGCTATGCTTTTCCTCATAATGTTAAAGAACACAATAATAACAACATTAAATTCAATGCCCTTAAGGGGCAGTTGTAGTGGAGGGTCACATTTTCCTTCTTTCCAATTAACCTACTTGTCAAATGCAATGGTATATGCACTCAAGAAACTGCCCTAAAGTGTTTCTCATGCTCTTTTAGTAATACAATGTGGGGGGAAATATAGTTCAGGCTATGCTGTTTGACTTGTCCTTGGTATTTTTTCTTATGGAGAAAACTGCAAAAATTGAATTACCTTTTAAATATATACATCTCAGACCTGATAAAATTTAATTGCTTTTTGTGCAAGGGGGGCAAAACTTAGGTGTTAGAGTGCCTAAGCTCCCAGACTCAGGCCCTAGGCTGGGTGTGGTGATAAGGGCTCACTCGAAGCTGAAGGTGTGACAGAGCGCAGCCTCCTCATTCAGCGTCTCAGTTCCAACTGCCTCTACCTCATAGCCCCTCACCTAATGTTTTGACTCTAAAGCTAAACTACTTAAAGTTGTAGTTTCCAATTTAAAAAACAGATAAAAGTTACAAATGTATGTATCACTTAGTACCAAGTCCTTATAACCAATCTACTAACTGAAGTTTCCAATAATATTGGATTAGCCTCTGAGGTACCTTGTGCTGACCCCTGGACTTACAGGTCTCCCTTAAGGTAGCAGTGGCATGTCCCAGGGCCTGTCTATTTTAGCTCGACATGACCACCAGACTGATTGTCTGTTTCAGATGTTTGCCAGTGGGCAAAACTACACTCACTACTCCTTTACTTCCTTCTTCCTAGGAGCTGGAGGAGATGGTGCTCATTCCTCCTTAGAAGATGTTTTACTGTGCAGTAGCATAGTTTACCATGCAGTAAGCATGCACATCTACACATGCATAGACTTACTGTATAGTAAACTCTGTTACTCACAAGTATATTTGTTACCTGTGAATGCAAGTAGCAAATTTACTCATGAGTACTTATTACACAGTAATGCATGTGTAGATGCCAACTGCTGGCATCTAGATTTGCTCCTGGTCAGCCCTGCCACTTGGGGGCCAATCTCAGCTCAGCCCAGGTCCCCTGGGGCTGGGAGCCTATCTTGCCCCAGGGCTGGCCTGCCTCTATGACAGCCTCATACCCAGGCTCTTTAGAAAACCTGCAGGCATTTTGAGCCTTGGGGCGCAACAGCAGGGAGCCTGGGGGGACTCTTGGCCTTTGCTGACCGTGCACAGGCTGCAGGATACCTCTGCCAGCCTGCCTGCACCATGTAGCTGCCAGGAAGTGGCAGTGCCGTGCAGCTGCTAGGCCCATGCTGTCCAGCTCTGCAGGCTGCTGTAGGCTCCTGCCAGCAACTGGGTTGAGCTGCAGTTGGCTTCTGGCCACTGGGGCCAGCACCAGCTCCCTGTAGCCAACCCCCAGAAGCCTGCCTGGACCCTGCAGGTGCAGCATAACCTTGCTGTGCAGCTCCTAGTCCCGTGCTGTGCCCCTGCACTGGGTGCTGCAGGCAGCTACCCAGGCCCAGTAGCACAGGGACAGCTATGTGGAAGCCCAGAAAGCCAGCATGGGAACCCTGATGGCATCATCACTGATGCTGCATGCCACCATTTGGGGCCCCAACTGGTCACAGGAGGAGACTATACTGTGGCGCATGGTGCTGTGGGGTGAGGTGGAGGTACAGTGACAGTTTGCATGGGGTGGGTGCTCCAACGCCCATGTCTATGAGGGGCTGTCAGGCTGGATGCAGGAGCATAAGCACAACCAGTCAGTGCTGCATAAAGGTCAAGGCCTTGCGGGCACAGTGGGTCACCATCACCAACCACAATCATCGGTTGGGGAGTTCCCACAAATCCATACCCTTTACGCAGCACCCTGATGTCATTGTTGCGTCCTGGAACTCAGGCTGCATCTGTGCTGTGTACAGCAGCACAGGTGGCCTGCCAGAGCTGCCGTTCCAGCCTGGCACCTGTGGTGACGTGTCTGCAGGGGAGGGCCCTTTGGGTATCCAGCAGCCTATCCTGCTGAGCTCCCTTCCCCTAGCCTCCACTAGCAGCTCAGGGAGCCTGAGCCATCACCTGCCTAGACAGCTCCGCAGCCTTGGCTCCAGCCATGAGACCTGGCTGGCCATGTCACCACCGGGTAGCAGCAGTACAAGCTCTTCCATGGTGGGGCCTTGGCTGGTCACCTGCCCCACCACCAATAAATCCCCTGGGAGCCACACATCACTGCCAGCTGGGACCAACTGGAGCCACCAGGCATACCAGCCACACCCACATGGTAAGCCCTGCCCCTGCCCTTGGCCCCAGCCCCAGCCCTAGATCTCCATCTGGCCTGGCCACACTCCCATGGCCCCTGGGTTTTCCCCCTGCACTGTCAAAGCTCAGAGTCCCATGCCAGGTGTGCAGGTGTGCCTGAGGCACCATGGCGATCAGCAGCAGCAGGGCATAGTGGATCAGGTACTCCTTGGTCCATGCAAACAGGTCCTCTCACAGTGCCTGGGACACATGCAGCAGGGGCACTCTCAGGGCACAGCACAGTGCCGGTGCGGTGGGGAGGGGAGCTGACCCTAGGGTGCCTCCTAAGAGAGGCCCCCTGTGGGGAGGGCAGGGATATAAGCAGCTCCTCTTCCCAGTTATCAAGGAGCCCCATGCTTCCTGAGCCCAGGCACCATGAGCTTGGCGGAAGCACAGGAGATCAGCAGACCTGCAGAAGGAGAAGTGGGGGCAGTGGGATCTGGAGCCATGGCAGCAAGTGCTGCCAGGAGCCTGGCCTGTCTGAGCCTGGGAATGGGGCAGGGGAGGCAGGATGCCTGTGGCCAGCACCCAGTGGCCTATCAGTCCCTGGAGAGTAAGAAGGGACAGGGGCCTCAGCTGACGGCTGCCTGGGCCTGGGCCTGCCTGCCTGATTTACCATGGCCCCTAGGCACCCATGCACGTCTAACCCCTGATCTGAGGCTGGGCAGTGCATGGCCCCTGATACAGAGAATCCTACCTCAGAAATGTTGCGAACTCTCACAAACAGCTTCTTTCTCATGGCTCTGCAGTTTTCTTCAGCTGCACACAGGGGAGAGGCTGCAGTTGGCAGCTGGGATGTGACCCCAGGGTCACCGCTGCCCACAGCCAGGGCCCTAGCGATGCACCAGCTTCACAGGAGGAGGACCCAGGATCAGCCCCTCCTCCTGGACTGGCTGGTGACAACCATGGAGGACCAGCAGGTGGATGCACAGATGTTGGGCAGAGGACATTGCCCAGCAGGACAGGTGTCAGGTGGAAGATGTCGCCTGCAAGGACACGTGGGACCAGCATGAGGAGGCACGGAACTGGGCAGACTTTTTATCCTTTTTATCCTAGTCTATTTTTTTGGAACACCACCCCATGGTCAAAGAAGCCAAAGCCCTGATGGTGACACCATTTATGCAGCCATGTGTTGATTTCCAGTATGCATCTGCTCCTAGTCAGACCTTTATGCTTAACTTAGAAGGGTTGATGAGAACACCACCTAGGCCCAATCCCCTTGCATTCAGAGCCATGTAGGCACTTTTGATATGCACAGGGTCACCCCTGGCAGTGTTGTTAGTGCCCACATGGATGAACAGCATGGGATAGTAGTCAGAGAGCTGGATACGTAGGGACCTACTGAATTCGGGATTGTGCAATGTTCATGGAAAATGTGAAATCAGATGGGCTTTGAGAAAACTAGTAGCCTCTGCAATTTTGGTGGACTTGCTGCAACACCCCCTTCCTCCCAAAATCCTCCCCCCCATACTGAAAATAAAGTTCTGGCTCCCCAGAAGAGCTAGCAGTCTTCATGGTGCTCAAGCCCAGCCACGCAGCCTGCTGGGGAGGAACAGGGGAGTGGGGCTGCAAGCACAAAGGGCTGCTAGCAAGGTGGTTGCTGCTAGGCCTTTGCGAATAGGCAGCTATTTGATTCAGCTTCAGATCCAGCTGATTCAGATGCTAGTGATCCGATTCAGAGCTCCAGATCGGTTTCCTGTTTCAATTTGGCCGAATCGGCTCTGTTAGGCTTTCCAAAGCTCTTTGGAAAAGCTTTGGAGCCGCTTTGGAGATCCGGTCATAGGGTATAATGGGGAATCAATGAAATATCTATAACTTTGTTGTTTTTTGTCTGATTTGGATGAAACTTGCAGGGATGGTAGCCTCTGCTGAGAGCATGAAGCCTACCAAGTTTCAAGGAGATAGATACAGGAGTTTGGGGGAACCTGGACCCCAAATTCTTAAAAGCAAAACTCATGTTACGTGTATATGTTAAGCCACAGCGGGGTCAAAGCTGCAGTGGTGGTAGCCCCTGCTGAGGCCACAAAGCCTGCCATGATTCAAGGAGATAGGTGTAGGGGTTTATGGGAAACTGCACCTCAAGCTGCTGACAGGCAAAACTCGTGACATAGATGACCCTGTGTGTGTTAAGGCACAGCAGGGTGAAAACTGCAGGGATGGTAGCCCCTGCTGAGGCCAGAAAGTCTGCCAAGTTTGAAGGAGATAGGCATGGGGGGTTCAGGGAAACTGCACCCCAAATTCTTGAGAGCAAAACTCATGTCACGTGTGTGTGTTAAGCCACAGCGGGGTCAAAACTGCAGGGGTGGTCACCCCTGCTGAGGCCACAAAGTCTGCCAGGTTTCAAGGTGATAGGTGCAGGGGGAGTCTGATTCTTTCCACTCCTTAGTCTGTGGTTTTGTAGGTGTTAATCCTTGCTCGTTAACTCGTTACATTAGCTAGCTACTGTGTATTAAGCTGGTCCCTGAGTGAATCGTGATTGATTGGTAGCTGGTAACACAGCAGTTTAGCAGCCAGACCTGCAGTAGTTCTCCCCCACCCCAAGATAGACACAGTTGCACAAGCACCCATGTCATGAGTTTTGCCTGTCAGCAGCTAGAGGTGCAGGGCCCCAGAACCCCTGCACCTATCTCTTTGAAAGCTGACAGGCTTCATGGCCTCAGCAGGGGCTAGCAGGCCTGCAGCTTTCACCCTGCTGCGCCTTAACACACACAGTGTCACCCATGTCTTGAGTTTTGCTTGTCCGCAGCTTGAGGTGCAGTTTCCCCCAAACCATTGCACCTATCTCCTTGAAACTTGGCAGACTTTGTGGTCTCACCAGGAGACAGCATGCCTGCAGTTTTGACCCTGCTGTGGCTTAACACATACATGTGACATGTGTTTTGCTTTCAGGATTTGAGGTACAGTTTCCCAGAAACCCCTGTACCTATCACCTTGAAACTTGGCACAAGTCATGCTCTCAGCAGGGGCTACCATTTCTACAAGTTTCATCCAAATCAGCCAAAAGACAACAAATTTATAGATATTTCATTGATTCCCCATTATACTTTATGGCCGAATTGGCTCCAAATCTTTTCCGAAGTGATTCGGAAGTTCCAAACCTATTTCACCCTCATCACCAATCAGCAGTAAGGGGTGAAGCCACCAGGGCCCCAGGGCCAATCAGAGGCATGGTGGGTGGAGGAGCCATGCTTTTCCTGTGAAACTGGCGGCTGGCCCGTGGATCAGTGGCCACCTCCTTGAGTTAGGTAGACCTCTATGATGAGTCCTGGCAACACTTTGTATTCAAGTTCCTGGCAGAAAACAGACATCCTGAGACAACAATCAACTGACTCCTCCAACTAAGCATGCAAAATGGCTCCTAAGCTCACCATCAAGCCTGAACCAGGCAGACCTTTATACTCACCAGCACTCACAAACCCTCTTCCTAAGCAACTGCGGCCTCCTGCTCTTCTCCCAAGCAGGACTCCCATGAAAACTCCCTTGTTTACTGGTCCTGTACCATTGGCTCTCCAACACTGGCAGCAGAACAGTGTAACTACATGGGGTGAGAAGAAGAGGTTCTGCATCTCCTAGACAGATGTAGAATACTAACTAGTCTCTCTTGCTTCTCCGTGAGACTGTGCCTCCTGGTGCTCCACCTGGTGCTCTATCTTGCCCTGAGTGTGAGTTTGTGCCTATAGATGCTGATTCAGCAAAACACTTCACCACATGTTTAAGCGTATGCTTAAATCTCATTGTGGTCAGTGGAACTAGAGAATGTGTTGAACTTTAATAATGTACTTAAATGTTGCACTAAATGATGGCATCATGTACAGTCTAGGCCAGTCTACTGCTCTGGCATGGCTGGCTGGTACAGGTGAAATCTGAATGCTTCTTCACTGGTTCCAATTTTAGCTTTAACCTATCCAGCTCATCCAGCTATGTATGTTCAGCTCTTGTCTTTAAGAAAGTATTCAGTTGCTTGAATTCCTACCAATGCAAAATCAGTTCAGTTCAATGTCTTTAGTATACTGGAGAAAAAAACTCCCTGAGACAAAAATCCCTTTTGTTACAAGGACCTAATTGAGAAGGCATAGCAATACAATTTATTTTCACCATCCCTTCCTCCTTTCCTTTTTCCTGTTAAAACTGTTTCTAGCATTTAGATATTCTCTGACAGCTAGAGTGATAATAGGATAATTTTTTTAAATTCTAGTGCTATTCAAGATCAGAAGAATTCACGTCATACAGCATCATTAAAGTGTGAACTCAAGTTGGGAAAGATGAGGCCTTTACAAGACTAATGCAATTAATTCTGCTTTTTAACTACAGCCTCAAGATTATGTACATAGGGTCTGATCTTGCTGCTGCTGGATATCATAATGTCTGAAAAAATGATTTATTCACTGAATTTCCCAGTGATGGGGGAGCAGGGAAAAGTACCTACATTGCATATTAGTATTACAGGTATTTACTTTCAAATGTACAGCATATTATAAATATCCTTCTGTCATAAGTTCTTGTCGAAGTAAGAAGAGTTAAAACAAATCAAGATCTAATATTTAAGAAGTAAGATATGTCTGGAGTGTCTTAGTTCTTTGCAGGGTACTAGAATGAATTCCAACCTCCATCCTTCTGCTTTCTTTTCAAAGAAGGATTCTCACAGTGGGACACACTTACTAAAAAGGAACTAATATTCAAGAAGCAATTTATTTTGCCAGCAGCTTTCAGTGTACCCTTTGCTATTACTGCAATATGTTTGTTGTGAATAAGTGATATTGCCCTCATAATTCAGTTCCTCCTTCTACTTGATCCCACAAGGAAGACTAAGATTGGGTTTGTTTGCAGTAATTAAATGTGTGAGAGAAAGAGAACTGAAAGAAAGTACATTAAGGGAAAAAATATAAGCCATAACCAACACTGTTTTCAGAACCCCTGTTATCATATCCTTGGAGAGCTCACCTGTCCATCTCTTTTGGCCACAGTGGAAAAATTCCACTGATACAAATCATTCTGGGAGAGGGAGCAGTACAAGTGTTTAGCCTGCAACTACCCATCTATCCTGCTCCTTGCATCTCCACAAGACTGGAGTGATCCCAATCTGGGGAAAGTTTGGATTGCTCACTGGAGACTTTGGAGTGAGAAGCAGGCAGGTGGTTTGCACTGCTGCTCCCTCCGAGTGACTTCTGGTGCCTGGGAGCTAAGCAGATAGTGCAGCGGGGCAAATTCGCTGATGACACCAAAATTTGGGGGGAGGTGAGCACGCTAGCAGGGAGAGAGAGATTGCAGAAGGATCTGGATAGGTTACAGGGGTGGGCAGACAGGAACAGGATGCGTTTCAATACGGACAAGTGCAGGGTGCTGCACTTGGGTAGTAGGAACCAGCAGCACACTTATACGATGGGGAGCTCCCTACTTGAGAGCACGGAGGCGGAAAGGGATCTTGGTGTCATTATTGACTCCAAGATGAACATGGGCCGACAATGCGAGGTCATGGTTGGCAGGGCTAACCGGACCTTGTCGTGCATCCACAGGTGCATCTCGAGTAGAGCCAGGGAGGTGATCCTCCCCCTCTATGCGACGCTGGTCAGGCCGCAGCTGGAGTATTGTGTCCAGTTCTGTGCGCCCCATTTCAGGAGGGATGTGGACAACATGGAGAGGGTCCAGAGGAGGGCCACCCGCATGATCCGGGGACAACAGGGCAGACCCTACAGTCTGCCAGGACTGAATCACCAGGAAGTTAAGCTGTGGGAAAATGTACAAATGTTCCATCTCCTGGGACAAATTCTCCCAGGAGTGACTTCTAAGTGGTTGAAGTCAGGTTATATTTTTTCCAGAACCATAATTTTTGCTCCAGGAAAATAACCCCGAAACATCTATACACTCATGATTTCTACCAAGAAAGCAGTGATTCTCTTTGTACATAGCCTTTATCACCTCTCCAGTGACTATCCATATCCCTTATGAAGCCTGTTTCTACTTACACTGCTAGCTCCTTGGGGCCTGGTGTCCATGTGCATTATTGTAGAATATAATAGCCACATAATTATAATAAGAATAAAATCCATGATTATACATTGCTTTGAAAGTATAAAAACTACAAGTTCAAAAGCTGTACAGGAAGAGCTAACTGCAGGTAAAGGACCTGACAAACAAATACAGAGGAATGTCAAAGGGCTACATGTAGATATACAGAAGTAAGCTATCCTTCCACCCAACAAAACCATTGGCAATGACTCCAATCAGTGGAGGCTAGTGATATTTGAAAACGGTATGCAAAATTAGCATACAAAAGTCTCAGCAACAATTTATAGTAGAAGCTAAAGATCATAATGTATCTCACTGAATACAGGGTAGTCAGTATTTTGCCTGCCTGTTCTGAAGAGCCTCCACTGCCCTCAATTTAAACATTTCCCTAGTGTGAGTATGTCTCTTTAATGCTTGGTTCAAGGGTTTTATTTCCATCTTCGTGCCTTAATGTCTGTTGAAGATGCAGCCTAGAGGCAAACTTTCCCACAGCAGTGCCTTACTTTATTGTACACTGTGGTACACGTAGTCAGCTCTGACAGTGTTAGTTCTGCACCGGTACACTGTTTCTCAAACTGGCTATAAGTAGAATTGCACAAAAAACATGTGTTAAATCAAAACACCAAATTCACTTCTCATGTGAATATTCCAAGCAGTTTTGACACATGTAGATTTTTTTCCCTCCCCTGATCTGAGTTTTGCTTTAAGATCTGAGTTCAGAAGCCTTAGAGCAACAAACATATTTGGCCTGGTTTTGTTTCAACCTTACATATGGGTTTAAATTTAGATCATTTTGAATATTCCATATTTTAAATGCTCCTCTCCTTGCTCAAAGCTTAGGGTAGTGGGATCTCAGATGTTTCTTTAGCTCCTTCTTTAGTCAAATTAATATGAGATTTTAAATTTTGCATGATTTCCATGTGACCTTAAAAGTCAGACCTAGTTCACAGGAGGATTTTGCAAATCCCAGAAAATCTTATAGCTTATGTAGGCTGGATATTTGTATTTACTTGTGACTTTCAGAATCACAGTGGTCCAAACCCAGCTGTCCCCACAGCATTACCGGAGGTCCTAATCATGGCATATTCATGAGCAATATTACTAATTCAGTGTTTGCTAAGAGCTTGGCAGTTTGAACAGATAATAAATGTCCAGGGAACTCTTGCCCAAAGGTCTTTTAGACTGGGTCATAATCAATACACGCAGGGAGGTTGGACAGAGGTGATAATGTTGCAAGTAGTTATATGCCATAATTCTGAAACACAACCTTGTGCATAGACTGGCTGGAACGACATGGGGAGCAAATGCAACCCCACTTCAAACGGCCACTCTAGCACTTGTTTCTTGGCAGCAGAATATTGCTCCCCAGTCTGGGACAAAAGCATGCACACAAATATTGTTGATACACAGTTAAATGCAGCTATGCAGATTATATGAGGAAAGCTAAAAAGTATGTCATTGCCCTGGCTTCCGGTACTAGCAAACATTGCTCCCCCACAGCTGTGCCACGATGCTGCATGTGTAAGGGAACACCATAAGGCCATTGGTAACCCAAACCTTCCAATCAACAAGGACATTACCACACCACCACCACACCACCTTCCAGATAGGCTTGGATCTAGAAAACCCTTCTGGAAATACACTATGATGATAACAGCACCAAAGAACAATGGAGGGAAGCCTGGGCAAATACCAACCTGCCACAGAAATACATCATCAATGGCCCTACAATCCTCCAGCCAGGATTTGACTTGCTGAGAAAGATTTGGTCCTCCCTGAATCACATCTGGATACTTCATGGAAAATGTGGACACCTACTCCATAAATGGAGAATCAAAGAGAGTTTGGGTTGCGATTGTGGTGTGATTTTTCACACAGCGCAACACATTGTGAACGACAGTCCAATTAGATCATTTAATGGCAATCTAAAATCAATCCATGCAGCTACCCCTCAAGAAGCTGAATGGTTATCAAATTTAGATATTAATTTATGAATGTTGTAATCCTAAAATGTCATGCGAAAAGGGGAGACAACAAAAACATGTATATTGCAGTGTTGTAGATGTTCCATAGGTAATAAGTCTAAAACATTCTCCATGCACAATAGAGAAACAACTAATATATTGTTATCTAGCCACCCACGGGAGCTAATACCCTTCCTTCTCATTAAATAAACAATAGAGTGAAGTTATAATTGCAATATAATCTTTGCTTATCAATTATAGGTAGCCATCCATATGAAAGTTTCTCTTAATCTTGGCTATATGAATCAGAATAAGTGTATAGATGTTAATCCCTATGGTTCCTTCTTTTCTTAGTACTAGGTAGGAGGCAGAATGGTTACTGGAATACTGCACTCTATTTCCTGTATATGCTTTCATTTCTTCCTTATAATGTTGCTCATTACTCCTTCTCACTTGAACAGTGTTCTCCATGGCTTGGATTTAGCATATTTAAATTGAACAAAATAATTGTTTCCTTGCAAGCATCTATGTAGGAAAGCACAGTCATTTTCAAATGACCCTTATAAATGAAATATTGAAACCATATGTTGCATATGCTGTTGATGTCTCTTGGCATTGTTTGTTTGCCTTAGCAATATCTAAAAATCATACATATTATTCTTGACCAATAATTATTATATGCTAGCCAATTTGGTTACCCTGCATGTGCTGGTAGGTGGCATTATTGGCCTTTATGCACAGGCTGTAAATTCTATTACCCATGTCCTGTGGGCATGTAGGTATGCCCACAACGACTGAGCGTGCACAGGAGGGTATCTACTGGCTGGCCATACTAGTACTGGAAAAACCAGGTAAGAGCAGCCCTCCCATGTTTTAGCCCCAGCATATGCATGGTTACTTACCCAGGAAGAGGGAGCCCAATGTTCTAGGCTCTCCTTGCATTTCCCAGGGGCATTTTGAAATTGCATCTCCTTGACTTCACAGCACTGTGCTCTAGCCACCATGTAACAGGCTGAGCACTTTACAGTCTCCTCTCCAGTGTTCCTTTTGAAGCTGAGATACTGCCCTTTGCATTTAATAGTCATGGGATGGAAGGCATTGGGGAAGCTTCAGAGTAAGAGTATAGGCTAGAACTCAGGGGCTGCATTTTCAGAGCAACAGCCACATACACTGAACCACACAAACACATCAGTTTTGTATGCCTGTGCAACTAGGGAACTATTCAATTTGGGTTTGGATTCAGCCAATTTGAATCCAAATTGGCTGAATCCAAATTCAATTTGGAGCTCTGAATCAGTTTTCTGCTTTGATTCGGCTGAAGCAGCTCCTAAGCTTTGGAGCCAATTCGGGAAACTGCACCTTAAAGTCCTGAAAGCAAAACTCATGTCACTTGTGTGTATTAAGCCACAGTGGGGTAAAAATTGCAGGGATGGTAGCCCCTGCTGAGGCCACAAACTGTGCCAAGTTCAAGGTGATAGGTGCAGGGGCTTCTGGGAAACTTCACCTCAAGCTGCTGACAAGCAAAACTTGTGACATAGGTGACACTGTGTGTGTTAAGGCATGGTGGGGTGAAAACTGCAGGCTTGCTAGGCTCTGCTGCAGCCACAAAGTCTGCTAGCTGTCAAGGAGATAGGTGCAGGAGGTGGGTTCTGGGGCCCTGCACCTCTGGCTGCTAACAGGCAAAAACTCATGACATGGGTGCTTGTGCAACTATGTCTCTCTTAGGGCGCAGTAGGGTGAAAAAAAACTACTACAGGCCTACCAGGCCCTGCTGCAGCCACAAAGCCTGCCAACTGTTAAAGAGATAGGTGCAGGGTAGGGTTCTGCAGCCCTGCACCTCTGGCTGCTAACAGGCAAAGCTTGTGACGTGGGTGTTTGTGCAACTGTGTCTTAGGGCACAGGGGGGTGAAAAACACTACTGCAGGCCTGCCAGGCCCTGCTGTGTCCATGCAGCCTGCCAGCTGTGTCCACCTTAGGGAACAGGGGGATGAAAAACACTACTGCAGGCCTGCTACGGCCACAAAGCCTGCCAGCTATCAATAGGTGCAGGGGGAGTCTGGGTTCTGGGGCCCTGCACCTCTGGCCACTAACAAGCAAAACTTGTGACATGGGTGGGTGACACTATGTGTGGCAAAGTGGGACTCCCCACCTAGCCCCAGTGCTAGGTTCCCCACTTGCCTATGGGCACACCATCCACCTGACTCTCCTGCCATGCCTTGTTGTTAATTAATAAGATGTTAATTAATAAGATGTTAATTAAGGTGGGAGGCTGCCCATTTTATGCCCTGATGCCAGGGGGCGCTATCTGCAGCTCTGTACCTCCCTTACACTACAGCCCATGCCTCACAGATGGCATCCAGATGACAACATGCTCCTGGCCTACAGCCAGAGCAAGCTTAGGCCTCGCCATCAGGCCTCAGTCACACACCCATTCATACTGCCCACCTCTCACTCAGGCCTCACACACTCTACCCTCTCACAGGGTCTCTTTCATACCTCAATGACTCATCCTGCCTTGCTCCCTCTTGAAGTGGGCCCCTTAGGCCATAGGCTTAGCTAGTCCATCCTTTGGGTGGCAGACATATTGTCTTTTGGGCCTCTCCCATGACCCTCACTGGGGTAGTGGCCAGTCAATTACCCGACCAGGTCTAAGCTTACTCTGGCCCCTTCCGGGGGCTACTCTCTATATATAAATGTACTGGGGCCTCAGCCCTGTGCTTCTTCTCCCCCACACTAGGGCTCCCCATCACCACCCCCTTCACTTGGGGCTATTCATCTCTGCCCCCTTCACTTGGGGTTCCATACCACCCCCTTCACTTGGGCCCCCTGGGGAGTGAAGTCCTGTGGCCCAAGTGGCCATAGCCATGCCTGGCCCCACCCTCCTCAGGGTCTCTCGGGGTCTTGCACCCCACAGGGCTCAGGTGGCCTCAGCTGTTCCTAGCCCCCAACTACCTCCAGTGTTACTTAAACCCACCCAAAAGTCAGGGCTAGGGTTAATGTGCCCTGACCCACCTTTTACCGAGGTGATAACTGGCCTGGCATTTCCTGGGGGCTCCCATGCCACTGAGAGCCCCACCAAGCCACCCAGTCTTGGCAGGTTGCAGTTTTAGGTCTTGCCCAGGATCAGGAGCCTCCTAACCACCCCTTACAGCTCCTGCCCTTACCTCCAGGATGATTCACAGAGCCTCACAGGCAGACAGTGTTACTGCCTGGCCAGCCAGTAGGGAACTGAGCTGTTTATATAGGCAGCCAGGGATCTAAAATGGCTGCCTCAATCAAGCACCTGCTGGCTGCTTGGCTCTGGTCTTAAAGTGGCAGGCACCCACAGTGCCCTGCCACAGTGTGTTAAGGTGCACCCTCACTGGTTCTGGGGCCTCTACACAACATGGTAGTGTGCTCCAGTGAGGTCTCCTCCCCTACAGCCTCAGTCCGGTCCACCACTTTACATGACAACAGGTAAAATAACTTAGTGACTGACTGAGCACTAGGAGTAGCACCAGCAGCATCTTAGGTATCCAAACTGTCAGAGAGCAGCTCCTACTTTCCTCTCAAGTAGGAGCTGCTGCTTCTTTAGTGTGTCTGTTAAGGTGTGCTCTCACTGTGTGACTATGTGCGTGCGTGTGTGTGTGTGTGTGTGTGTGTGTGTGTGTGTACTTGTGTTCAGGTGCACCCTTCCTGATGCTGGGGCCTCTGCACAACATGGCAATGTGCCCCAGCGAGGCCTCCTCCTCCCCTACAGCCTCGGTCCAGTCCACCATTGTAAATGATGGCAGGTCAAAATATTGGGTCAAAACTCGTCACTGCTCTTCTCCACTTAGCTGGCTCAACACCAGTAGCAGCAGCAGCAGCAGCAGCAAAGTCCCAAATGGAACTGTCACAGAGCCTTTCTTTTTATAAAGGAATTGACAGCAAAAAGTAAAGGTGTTGTGTTGTGTTGCATATATGATGTTACTCATGGTGTGTGATGGCTTATCTTGTGTTTTTATGTCTATATGTTTATTATGAAAAAGGAATACTTAAAAAAATATACCTTAGGAAGCTTTCAGGTTGAAAAACCCTTTGTCAGGCTGAGGAAGCACCTGCAGTTGGTGTGTCTCCTGATCCTGGATGGAAGGAATAGTAAAGAAGCCAGAGGCTGGCCTGGCATACAATGCAGGCAAGAAAGCCAGTCAATAAAAATGGAAATGGAGGTGTCAGGGGGTGAGGGACAGGCTGGGGGGGATGTAGCAGTGCAGGCAGATCAGAATTCTGCCTGTAGTAATTGGCTCATTTTCTCCTTTAGTTTCTCTGTGTGTGTGTATGCAATCATATGCATGTGTGCGTGAGGAAGTATGAGAATCTTAGCATGTAGTGCAGTTATTTGAGCTGCTCAGTGATACCATGACTTTTCCCTAAAAGACAGGTAGAAGGGTAAGCAAACAAGGCATTAATAACATTATTTGGCCTTCTCCACATTATGGTCTCTCAGATTGTAAGCATTTAACATAATCAAACACTTTTTAATGTTATGTTTAAAAATGTTTTACAAATATTAATAGATAACACTATCCTAATAACACTCTCCCAGTTCATAGATGGGTGATTGTCTTACACAAGTTCAGAGAGGAAATCAGTGACAGATCTAGAATTACCATTGACCTCAGGGACTCCTGTCTCTTACTCCTGTTCCTCAGACTGATGAACAACATGGTTTCTAAGCACAGAATAAAAAATAGAGTAATTACATAAATAAATGCTGTTTGACCATGACTTCCAAGACTGGCTCAGAGACATGCAGAAACGTAAAATTTCATTGAACTTGGATTAAATGTTTTGGTTGGCTGGGATATTTGAATTTATTGATAAAAGTTGTTGGATTGACCATCCGCGAAATGAGTGGGTGAAATCCTGATGCCATTAAACTCACTGGCTTTTGCTATTAGCTTCATCAGACCCCACTTTTCACCCAAGTGTGAGGAACAGCTAAAGCACAGGCAAGAGCAGTGCAAACTGCCCCATCCACCAATTACCACTAGTGCTCCTTCCCTTCCCTATCCATTCACATCTAGCTGACATTATGAGCCTAATCTTGAAAGTCCTGCACATGCAAACTCTCACTATGTGAAATGTAAAGGCTAAAAGAACTCGAAGTGCAGAGAATGGGGGAGTGTGTTAGTGATCCGCAAAGATTTCCATTCCCGTTTCTCCTTCCAGGTCTCCATTATCTATGGACCATTTCCTCCCCCAGTTGCTGTGGGTGAAAGAGTCTCTCTGGTGCCCCTGACTGCCACATGCCTATTTCAGAGGCAGCTGTTTCATATGCAGCTCTCTCCTTGTATGCCCAAGTTGGCCTATAGACGCAACACAGCACACAACACTCTAGAACGTGGTAATACTCTTGCTATTCCTGCCACAACAATACCACAAAATTCATAATTACCACTTTATATTAACAGTATTTGCCCATTGGTAAAGAACAGTTTAATTCTTAAACCTATGTGTATTTTAACCAGATACTTTTTATTCAGCTCACTGAAAAATATTCTGTTTGATGTTTTCATAGACATCATCTTAAGGCATTACTTCAACTTTTTCTCTAGAGCTGCCCTTTCTGAAGTCATTATTACTCATTAGGTATATTGTGCAGAAAGCAGAAGTAGGTCAAGGATGAAAAGGCCCTTCTTAGTGAGAGGCACAAGTATT
Organism: Alligator sinensis; assembly: GCF_000455745.1. Taxonomy (NCBI): domain Eukaryota; kingdom Metazoa; phylum Chordata; order Crocodylia; family Alligatoridae; genus Alligator; species Alligator sinensis. The sequence continues at coordinate 393,467 of NW_005842741.1, forward strand.
GCACAAAGCTATTTTCAACTTTCATGAGATAAAAAATGTTTTCTCTAGGATGAAAGCTGTCACTGCCGACTTACGAATGAATGCCAAGAATGTAAAAACTTTCATTTCAGATTCCCAGGCTTTCATATGTTAAATACATTGTTTTAGAATTCTATTTCAAAAGATAATTCTGTGTGTATAATGCATACTATCTGACTCCTTCTCATAACATAGGCAGTACCAAAGCAAGGGGCACATCCCCAGCTGGTATAAATTGTCATTGATTTCAATGAGCCTAAGACACTAGCTGAGGATCTGTGCCCTAGTGTCCCTACAAATGGAAGGAAAAGGAAAATGCTTCAGAAAGGGTGCTTGGGAATCAGTTGTACAGGTTGGGAGAAACCGGAGTCTGACTACTATAAAAATACTTTAAAGCCCAGGGCTATCAATGTGTAACATCAAAGAGGGGAATAAAGCATTGGTTGTTCAGAATGGGCTCAACCACATGTATGGTACCTCTAAAAGCAGTACCTGTTTATGTCTGTTTCTTTCAGTGATGGTAACATGAAGCTTCAGTTTCTCTTTGGCAAGTTAATAATCAGATTTTAACACATGCTAATCATGTCATTTTTAGATACAGTGATTACAGTTTAGGTACTTCTGGAGTAAGAGTGAATCTTTCTAGATTGGTGGTCATACCTCTTCTGTGCCTTGACTTAGCAAACCAGTTAAGCTAATGCAAATCTGAAAGCATATGCTTGCCTTTAGGGGGATTTAAATGCCTGATTCCAATAAAATATAAAATGTGGCTATAAGTTGTTACTTAATGTATATACACAATATAATGGACATACATTTGATTACTAAAGAAACTGCTTATTAAATTATAGTGTTATATTATCAAGGTATGATAAATGGATTTACACAGTAATTTTTGGGATACATAAATTCATTTTCCTGTAATAGTAAATCTGGTTGGATAAAAAATAATGATAATTTTTAAAAATAAAAATAAAATTGGTCAAATGTAAATGTAATCCATTTTTCGTTTTGAAAAATAAACCTATTGCAATTAAATTTGAAAATGTGACCACTTATGATTAGGTTGAAGTGACTATAATCTCTTAAAATAATATAATTAAATAAAAATATTCAATGAACATAGGTTTGCTGTCAAAGTAGTAAAGAAAATCAAACCATTAAACACGTGGGAGACAGTGACTAAGCTCCCAGAAGCAGAGCTTGCTGAACTGGTAAACTTGCTTGTGATAGCAGTAACTCCTTTTATAGGTATTGAGGGAGTATTTTCCTCATTTCAGTCTATGTGTTCAGTTTAAAGGCCAGCTTATTCAAAACTCAGAAGCGGACTGGACACTGAAAAAGCAAGAAAGCGTGTTTTCATCATCCAGTCTGTGAATGAAACCAAGGTGTGAGATAAGATGTAGTGGTTCTAAAACCTTGAGAGGCATGGTGACAATAAATGACCAGTTGAATTAATTAATTACAGATAATATTTGCTTCATTTAATAAGTCAGTTTGTTCTAAATGCAATACATGCTTGGACATTTTTTTCATGTATGCAGTACCTCTGACATGGTTACATTTAACTGATATAATACAAATATAAAATGCTTCCTTATATATTTTTCATTAATTCAACTGTATTTAAAACTAGCTTGGCACAAAGCAGAAGAAAAAATAATCATCGGCTAGTACATAAGTTGTTCAACATTTTCTATCATAAAGAATGTAAAAACTAAGAAGCTGAAGAAATTAATGTCAAGCAACAGATTACTTAAATACATAGGTATAGCCTCTAGATTAACAAAAATAAAAAAAAAAAGCAATGAAATTAAAACCAGTTTTTCTTCAGGAAAGGATAAATGCAGAACAAGATTAAAAACAATGATTTAAACCAAAGTTTCCTGAGTGGTGTTTCAAGTCATCATTAAAATCCATTATTTAATTTGTTACATCCTGTAGTTCTCCAGTATTTCACTATGCTACATATTGTACTAATTCTTCCTAATGTAGACAATAAAAAGGTTATTATCTGGTTCAGTGACTGGGACCAGTATATCCGGGATGTCTTCCTGGTTCTGTCACTGACCATTACTTTTGCATGCTATTAAGTCACCTCACCCCTCTGTTACCTTTCCTATACCTGTTTAGGTTTGTTTTTTTTAAAAGCAGGAACTGGTACAATGATCCTATGACTTTTGTTGGGGATTTTAGGGAGTCCTGGAGGACAAATAATTATAATCTTATATATATTCCTTTTTTTTTGAAGCTGGTATCTATATATTGGTTACACACATAATTCACTTGTTTACCTGATGGCTCATTTCGGAAAGGTTTGAGCCAAATTAGATACCATAGTAAATAGCATCTGTCTAGGTTTCTCATGGAAGTATTTTAGTATCCAGATCTTCCAAACAATCCACAAAAGATGCAAAAGCAAGAGTTAAATGCTCAAAAACAAATTATTGTTTGTATAGAAGTGCAAGGAAATGAGAAATCTTACCCAGAATATTTTTTAGGAATGGCTAGATGTTTCAAAATATATTTTCTTTTACCCCACTACCACAAGAGGATTTTTATATTTGTTAAATTGTTTTGTAGAATTCCTCAAAGATTTCCAAGCTGGAAACAGAATGTGTAGTGTTGACTTCAGATTTCCTGAAGGCGGGTTTTGAATGGCAATGTTTTGTTAGTCATGAAGGGGCTTAGAAAATGTAAGGCTGTGAAACAAGCACAAAGAGCTAGAATAACTGGGTACCAAATCAGAAAAGTACAAAACAAAAAATGCTGACTGGGCTAAACAAAGGAAAAGATTGGCTGTCAATCAAAGGGAAAAAAAGAACATGAATAAAAAACCCCCACTTCTGTATGAAATGGCCTCATGGTAACAAAAGACTAAGCACAGCAAACAGAAGCTGAGATTCATTTAACAAAGAAATGTAAGAAGAGTCTGTACCAAATACAGCAAACTAGGTTAGCATAAAACAAAGCCTCATCTTCCAAAAAGTACAAACTGAATTTTCCCACTGTTAGTTTTCATGTAACAAATTGTTTCGGTTTATCTGCATGTCTGTGCTATTTCCTTTTGGTTGGGGGTTTGATTCTACCTAGCCTGTGTGGAGGTGGGGGTCTGTGAGAGGTGAAGTAAGGAAGTTCATGCAGAGCTTGGCAGAATTAGAGTCCTGCACTTGGTGGGGTACAGACATTTCCCTCATTACTCTCCTAAGGATATAGTCAGGGTGGATTACAAGCAGAGCTATGATTTTACCCTCCATGCATCAGTTCTCAGAATTGGCTGGGGACAAAGAGGAAATTATGCTGTTAAATTTGAAGGGGTGCAACAGTTTACACTGCCCACGGAGTGTGTGTGACCCCTGGCAGGTGTCCCGCATCTCTGACGCATAATACCCGACAACTACAAGTCCAGCTGCTCTCCGGGATGTATCCTACTCTCATTTGTAAGATGAAAGTCATGAAATAAGCTCTCCACTGGTGAGAATTTGAGATGGGAGTTTGTAATGCTGAATTTATCCTGCTTCATTCTTGAGCAAATGAAGTGTGTAAAGTACTTAGGACTCTTTAGGATGAAAATGAAAACTGAAATACACTGTAATGACGACATGACTTATTAAGATTCTGCTCCACAATGTGTAGGTTACTGTGATTGATCTACACTACGTTTAGGTAAAGCGGAAGTGCAATTCTACTGTATGTTACCTTTCTAGTGTGAAAAACACTGTATGTGAAATTAGATCTGATCTGTGGGATGCACACAATACAGGAGAAGAGAGATACCAGTCTCTAACATCCTCTTAGATCCTCTTTTAGCTCCTATTTGTTAACTTTGCTGTCTATATAGGTGAAATTATATGCACATCCTGCATCTATGCAAATATGTGCTTTTTTTTTTTTACAGCAGGTCAGAGAGTTTCTTTCAGTTTAGGTTCTCCTTAATGACCCACTGACCTACTTTTCTGATCTGCCTGGCATAGCTTGGTATTCCTGAAACCTGAGACTTCATCCCCTTCACAGATTTGTTATGTTTAGATTTTGTGACAGAAAACATTAGGGTAATGACACTGCAGATAAAAATGAAATGTGCTGGGTTGCTGAGTGCTGCAAGCGTATTTTTATTTAATTGTGTAAGTGTTATCCATCATGATAGATTTGCCTGTTTCCTTTTTTATGGCCCTGTGTATGTTTTATTAGGTTTCCTTCTCTCTCCCTCAGATTAAAATGAAAAATGGGTTGTGTACATTTACCCAGAGACTCTAACCAGTGCTGCCTCTCTGCCAGTTACAGACTGAGAGTAAGGGAAAAGGGAGACATAATGGATCAGTGAAGAAAGGCATGTTCTGCCTGTCTTAAATCATCTGCTTTGCAGAGAAGCTTAAATTGCTAGAAATAAAAAAGCTCCTTGGCAGCTCAACAACCGTGTATAAAACAAATAATATTTTTTCAGTGAATTTTAAATGTCACCCTCTCAGATAACATTTATACTTTCATAGAAATAGGAACTTAATTTCCACCAGCTACATTATTAACTGACTGGGGTGAATCAGATCACCTGTGCAGAAACTGCACCAGTCAGTGACTCAGAGCAACAATACATTTAAAGATCAGGTGCAGTGTGTGTAAATACAGAGTGGCAAGTCATCGGCAGATGGATCTGTGCGTTTGAATTACTCCAGAAAGATTGATCAGTTAAAACTCTGCTAAAAATGTGCACCCAACGCCTGTTGTCAGGAGTGACTGACAGCCTGTGCATGGAGCTGAAATGAGGTTGTTTTTGCCTATTCATTTCAGCTGGTGCACGGTGACAGCACAAGAGGGAACAAGGGATGTGATGGGTTGTCATGCGATTGGCTGACTGCCAAGTCCTACTAACCCGTTCGTATATTTCTCTATTTAAAAAAACATCACAGCAGTTTCAACACACTATTGTACGTTCCAGCCCTTCTCTCTCTCTTTGTATCTAGGTATTTATCTAACCTCTCATCAACAGAAATGCAAGCGCTTCACAACATCTATGAGGCAGGGAAATATTTATCCCTCTTTTTCAGAGGAGGAACGGAGACAAAGATAGATTCAGTGACCTGTCCAAGGGTACATAGGAAGAGCAAGGGATTGAATCCAGATCGTCTGAGTCTCAGTCCAATGCTTTCGCCACACAATCATATTTCATCTCCACCCCACACCATCACACAAATACACCCTTTAAAGCAATGACACAGCACAAGAGGCTAAATTCAGCCTTTCAAGAGGTGCACATATCCCCCACTAAAATCAAAGAGGGTTTTTTGAATTCTTTTAGACCTCAAGATACTCATTTTCAGGACACACCAGGGAACTCACCCTTTTACCGAGCCATTGTGAAAGAGAGGGGCATAAAAAGGGCTTGTATTTGTGTGCAAAATGAGTATAGTTTGGTTCTGATTTAATCTCTCCTCGGATAATCTCTGGTTTGGGGTAAACAGAAGCTACCAATAGGTTTTTTCCTCACCTGTAACTGTATATTTAACAAATGGCAATGTTACCTAGAGACAGAGATAACTTCTTTTGAAATATTAATTATAAATGTTACTAAATAAATAATATTATGGACAGGAGCTAGCAAATCTTGTGTGCGGCTAGAACACTGATTGATGCTAAAAAATTGAGAACTGGCCTAAGGAACAGCTGTCTGATGTTTTAGGGAGATCATGATCTCTGTTCTAGATTTTTATGAATTAGCAGGTTTCACTGTGTGAAAGAAACATTTTGATATGTTATTGAAGTGCTAAAAAGCAGTTGTTGTCGCCAGGTTTCAGAACGGCAGGAAATAAGTGAAGGTTTGCTGTGAAATTCTGTCTTCCAACCATGCTTTGCCTCCCCCCTCCCTTGCTATACTCATTTTCAAAACTAAAATAAGTCACTTCACTTAATAGATTGAATAGCCATATAAGCCTGTAAGTTTAGATAGCACGGGTCTTCCAAATGTGATAATCACTTTCTTTGCTTGCATGCTTTGATCAACCAATGCTTGCATTTTAGGCTTCAAGTTCAGAGTCAAAACCCAGCAATGTCTCTTGAGGTAATGCTTAGCTAGATTTACTTCTCCTGGTTCCCATTTTGAAAATTAACTTCACACTATTCAATTAATATTTTTTAAAAGTGCATTTGTTTTCAGTGCCTTGATTTTTTTGGGTCTCAGTGGGTTCAAATAGATCTGTGTTTATTTAGCAACACTGAAAAGCCTAGAGGATCAAAGTGTGCTAAATGGAGGCCCTGTGAATTATTGAGCATGATTTTACTTCTTTTTAAATGAAAAGTTAGATTCTGTGGCACAGAATTCTGTGGAAAGATACTGAACTGATGAGACATTTTGAGCTGGCCCAGTTTAAGTCCTTGTTATTGTGTATGAGAAGCATGCTGTCGCTTATAAAGGACTCAGTTCATACCAACTTTCAGGCATCTAAAACCTCCTCAGCAGTTTTTATGCATTCCACTCTTAGTTTTTTTACCTATCACATGATCACTTTCTTTGGACCAGTAATGCCTTTTTTGTAGCAGTTTTATTGGCTTGACTATTCCCGCCTCCAACTCTTCATAGAATGAAAATTTGAGTTAAAACAGGAAAGGAACTAACATGAGCCATCAGTGCGACGCTGTAGCCGGCAGGGCAAATAATACTCTGGCATGCACCAATCAATGCAGCTCCAGTAAAACCAAGGAAAGGATTCTTCCACTCTACTTGGCATTGGTGAGACCACAGCTGGAGTACTGCATCCAGTTCTGGGCGCTGCACTTCAACAAGGGCGTGGAAAAGGTTAAGAGAGTCCAGAGAAGGGCCACCCATATGATCAGAGGCTTGCATGGCAAGCCATATGAGAAAAGGCTGAGGGACCCTGGGACTCTTCAGCCTGAAAAAAAGGCGGCTGAGAGGGGACTTGGTAGCAGCTTACCACTACATCAGGAACTTACATCAAGGGCTTGGTGAACAACTGTTCACCAGGGCACCCTTGGGTAAAACCAGAAGTAATGGCCACAGACTCCTGGAAGACTGTTTCAAGCTCAACATTAGGAAAAAACTTCTTCACAGCTAGGGTGTCCAGGCTGTGGAATAAGCTCCCTCCAAAGATGGTGCAATCGCCTACCCTGGAAAATTTTCAAGAGAAGACTAGACAGTCACCTTGCTGGGGTCACCTGCTTGGTGCAGGGGGCTGGACCTGATGATCTTCCGAGGTCCCTTCCGGCCTTACAATCTATGAATCTATAAATAAATTTAGAGATTGTGTTTATGCTGTATGTGCTTTTAAAATACATTGTAAAGAAATCAGTCATTCATCTGTATTCTGAACTGGGGTTCTAGCTTGCCCTTCTGCTAGGTACTAAGCATCCTCTTCAAATGCAGTTGGGGGCATTTAGGCACCTCAGAAGGTCCTTGGCATCATGCAGGATTAAAACCTGGGCTTTATCTTTTTTCCATGTCTTCCTGTGTGTTTGTTCAACCAAACAGCTATCTATAATTTGTCTCACTTTCATTTCTAGTGTGTCAACATGGATTATGAAGAATAAGCCACCTTCTGCCCATTTAATGGAGTGCATCATTGCAGATAATTGCTCTGGAATGTAAATTAGTTTACTGCTACCTGGTTACTGTTGTTACATGTATAGAGGGAAGAGAAGACAAATTTGAGGCACTGGGGTTTTAATATGCAATGATAAATGTATCGAACACCTTGTGTTTTAATACATGTGCTCAGAACTGCTTATAGAGAAAGTATGCATGTTTTGTTGTATTTGGGTGTTTGCAGGGAAGTTATGTCAAGTCATAGGTACAGTGTCACAGAGACAAGAAATGTTTCCAGAACAAGTGTTTAAATGGAATTTCTCTGTCACGCTTATTCTTTCCACTGAGAAGGTACTTGCAGCATAGTGTCATAGGTTTGACATACAAGACAAACTTTGATGGCTGAGACTCTCATCTCAGTAAAGAGAGATGAGAAATGAGATTCAGCTGGCATCACCCATGCCTCAGCACTCCCTATGAACCCAGAACTGTGCAGATGGCCTCTACATGCTCTGGGGAAACTAGGACCCAGACAGAATGTCCTCCCCAGCCCTGCCATGGGGAAAGAAACCAACTTAAGATTGCAGTTGGGAGCTGCTGCAGATGCAGGTGATACAGGAACCTATGGACAGTCAGAGGAGTTTCTGCAGTGCTGACTGGACTCTCTCCTCTGTATTGCTCAGATGCTTGATCCAAACCTCTCAGTGCCCTACCCACAGAGTCTTTCTGTCTCAACACACCAGATCTTTTACCCTCTTCTCCCCTGGCCTGTCTTTGTCCCTCACTTCCCCTTTCAGGGTCCCATCTTCTTTCCATTGAGCTGATCCACTCTCAAACAACCCTCTGCTGAACTGGAATGACTTTTCCTACTTTCACCATGCTCACTATGTTTGTGTTATACCTCGTCTCTTGCCCCTTATCCATCTTGTCTATTTAGATTATGAACACTACAAGACAGGTACTGTTGGCTTCTCTATGACTATGCAGTATCTGGCCTCATTTTGGTGTATTCTTAGGCATTACAATAATAAATAAGAACAATGAGGATGAGAATGGTGACACCAATGCTGACAACTCCAATAGTGAACCAGCAATACAGCCCCATTGTTCTAGGCACTTTATTAGCACACAGCAGCAGATTGTCCCTACCCCAACCTATTTCCAACCTAAATAGAGAAGGCAGACACAGGGTATAAGGAGATTGAGCAGTATGGCAGGGGCAAATTCCATATTAACTCTGGAAGGATGTTTAGGGTTTATTTCTGGTAGAGAATAGGAGAAATATCTAAGTGGAAAGAAAAGTGAAAGGATGTGAGAGAAGGGGAGAAGTGAGAGGAGCAGGTGTGTAGCAAAGCTGAATTGAAGAGACTGAGAGGGAAGGGGTGGGATCAGGATGAGGCAAACAGCTTGTCAACACCATGCAGAGAAAACCCTGAACCACTGACAGTCCTCACTGTGATAAAGAAAAAGAAAATATAAATGACCAAACGCCAAGCAGGAGAGCAAGTTGTGCTCGTGGCGTGGGGGAAGTAGTGGGCGTGGCCTGATAGCCGCGAGATCGGCGGTCCCAGTCCTGGGCTGATTGGCAGGGGGCGGGCGGATGCAGCCCATTTAAAAGGAAAAGTGTGCGCGCCAAAAAGCTGGGACCCATGCCATATCGGAGAGGCCTGATCATCCTCACCGGAGGTCCTGCCTCCATGAAATCCCTTCCCCCCGGATGCCCCCATCATGACCGAATTAGAGCTCTTGAGTTAACAGCGAGTTTATTCTTGAAACTGCTGTAAAGGAAACCACCTATACGAAAGTGTGAGTAAAGCATTTATTTGTTATACCGCCTCCTTGGTGTTTTCTGTCAACGGAGAAAGAGACAGGAGGAGGAACAAGGCCCTGTAACCCTTTTGTCCCGGCCTGTTCGCGTAATACTTTTCTGGGTCCAACCACCCACCGTCAGGTTGGTCACTCACTATTTCCAACAGGCCTGGTGGTGGTGACTACCAGAGCTGCTTTGACTGGCTGAAGTTTCTGGCTGGTGCCTTTGCCTTTTGTTTCAGTGGATGCAGATTCAGATTGCATGAGCTTTGAACATTAAGTTAAGAAACTTACATTGGATGTGTAATTAAATAAAGGCTGGCAGACCATATGTACCTGGCAGGGGAGATACCATGATCAATAAGGTGGTTCTCCCAGGGTGAGGCCTGTCCCTTGCACTCTGAGCCGGCTGACCCCTGCGATTTCCCTTAAAGTGGTTCTGCTAGAGTGAGAACTGTCCATTGCACTCTGGCCAGGTGTAACAAGTGGGTGTACTGAGGACGGTCTAGTCATTGGCCCACCCACTTGTCTATGGCTAACTGCCCGCCTGCCTTGTCTTTGATGGATCATTATGATGTTCCCAGGCAGGAGGCTTCCCATTTAATTGCCCTGATGCCAAGGGCCTATACATGGCTCTGAACCTTCCCTTATACCGTGTCCCATGCCTCACAGTTGGCATCCATATCTATCAGCACCCTGGTCCCTTAACTGGACCATCACTTGGCCTCTCCCAGCCTAACCCCGGTCCTATAGCTGGACTGTTACTTGGCCTCACTATGCCCATGCCCCCACACTGGGGCTCTCTATCCTAAGCATATATCCCACCCCCGCTTTTGGAGCCTCAGGCCTTACTGTGGACCTTGGCCCTGCCTCAGGCCCCCTTCTACAGCCTGAGCCCAGCCTCAGGCCTCACTTCGTGAGCGTGGGCCCTGTGCTTTTGTCTTCAGGGTGTGCTCCCCTAGCCTTTCCCCTGTATGGGGTAACCCACGAGGTGATGGGGGCTGAGGTTTTCTGGCACCCCACACCCGCCCTTTACCAGAGAGGCACAGGTATGGCATTTCCTGGAAGCAGCCCTGCCAGAAGCAACCCCATCACACCATCCTACCTCAGCAGGGTGTAGTTTTAAGTCATGCCCCAGGACCAGGAGCCTCCTGCCATCCCCATAGTTCCTGCCCTGTATCTCCAACATGTTATGTGGGCAGCAGCTCCAGCCAGGTGATGTTCTCTCCTAGGCTGCTTGCAGCAAACTGCTGGCTCTACTGCTCAGGGCCTGTTCTTATCACAAACAGCTATGCCCTCTTCCCAATCAGGCGGCCTCCTGCTAGCCTTGTGACTCCTAATTGGGAGTCACCTGCAAGTTGCTCTGCTGCTTGCCCACACCCCTCTGAGTGACAGGCACAAGCTGAGCCTTGTCACACCAGGCTGACCTTTGCAAGCTTCCCCAAATGTGGGAGACTTGGCTGCATAATTTTGTGGCCATGGGGGGCTGCTTTTTTGCATTCCCCCTGGCTCACTCCCCAGCCTTTTGGCTAGGAGCAAGCAAGACTAGGAGGCATCCTAGCCCCAGGGTTCCTGAGCCCTGGCTTGCACATAGGACTCCTGCCACAGATTTGGGGAGTATCTGAAGCCCCAGAGTGATGAGTATGGGAAGCAACATACTTGACCAGTTGTAGATCCACACAGACTTGAACGACTGAGCTCTGCTCAGTCAAAATTTTAAACTTGACTATTGGGCTTTGCCCAGTAAAATTGAGAATTGTTTTGGCCCTTAAAATGAAACTTTAAAAAAAAGGAAAAAATGTAGTGCTGATGTTATCTTTGGTTTTGATTGCCTAAGAAGCAGCATGCTACATGTTGCAAAAACAAGAATTTTCACATGGCACTTACTCTCATTTTCATTTTTGTCAGTAAAATTATCGTGTTTGTAGACATATGGATTGTAAAAATGAGTGGAATTGGAGAACATTTCCCAGCTTTGCACAGTCCTAACTATCCTACTACAGTCCTACTATGTATGTCCAGCCTTTCCACTGATTTCCCATAACTTGTAACTTCAACTCTGGCTTTTTGTGGCATTCAGGTAAAAAATTTCATTCTCATTTTTTAAATGACAACAATATGTTTAGTCAAATTCCCCCATTTATGATAAATAAGTATCTGTGGCCTTAACTCCAACTTAATACAGGTTTTGTTTGGAAATTTGTAATCACTCTTTTCTTTGCTATGCTCTTCTTGTTCATTTCTGTTTTTATTCTGTTGTTGAATTAATACAACAGAACTCCTTGAAAGCTTTCCTTAAAGTATCCCCTGTTCATTGGACAAATCGCTTATTTTGTCTTTTTCTAGTGCAGCCTTTTGTCTGTGGTCTACATTATGAGGCAATCACTTCTGATGGTGTTAGCAAGAAAATGAACTTCTCTGAAAACCCACTAACCATATTGTCATGCAGCACAGGAAATGCAGAACAGTTAAATATATCAGTGCCAAATTGAGGTCATGGTTCTTTTAAGGGATCAACCTGAAAACAGTGTAACATTCAGTGCTGCTTATTCATCTTGTACAGAAGCTTCTGCTGGAGTTTTTAAGTCAATTGTAATTGAAGCATCCAACATCCCTTAAATCAGGTTTTCCCTTACAGTCAGGTTTTCTCTTATATATTATGAGCAAAGCTCTGCTCTTGAACTTGAGACATTTTCCTGACAGTGCTCAGTGGAAAAGTGCTGTATAAATTACACTAATGATACAGGTTTGGCTTCTTTTTGTCCCCACAAAGCTGCTACCAGAGGCTAGCTTTATTAAAAAAGATTTTTAAAATGTCCAGTTGCTGCATACAAAGTTTATACAGACTTTGAGGAGAACCAGATAGAACTATTTTATTAAATCTTTTCTAAGATACTGAACTTTATAATGAACCAGTCCAAATTAAATGCTATACATATGAATTCAACAAAAGCATAACGATTTGTCTGAAGGCAATGGACAATTCATGCATTTGTTGCCTTTGCAAAGCTATGCTGGATCTTTCTGCCCATGTAGGCCTAAATCTTGAGTGCCAGAGAAGGACTACAGGATGTATTTATTACTGTTTCTGACTACTGAAAGCAGAACCATTTCTACTATGCTTTTTACTTTAGATGGGCGACAGGCGCACACACAATGAATCAACGTAGGAAATGTATTAAGATAGCCTTTTTCTCAGTCACATTCACTGTTTTCCAGAAAACAATGGTGTTTCTAAATTTCCAGGGGATGAAGTGAGTGCATGTTATAACTCTCTTCACCATATTTGCTGGTCTTCTGGATTAGACCTTATGACCTGCATGGGCATTGTGTGGATTGATTTCATGGCACTTCTAACAAGCAGGTTCCTGTGCTATTACTGTCCAATATTTTCTCTCATTGTTGCAGCTTGCCTCCACCCCAGAAATGGATTCCTTTTAAAAAAGTGGTGTATATTCAAGGACCAAATCATAAGAGGGTTACTTGGACTGGATTTGTCTGATTGAGTGGGCATTTTGCCTGGTTAATGTCTTAGCCTTTGATCATGCAGTTGTCCCTGTATAGGACCCCTCTTCCTGTGCAGAGCCCCATCAACTTCAGTTAAGGTTTGTTCTAATGCAGAGGCTTACTTACTAGAGCCCCTTGGAAGAGCAGGGCCCTGGTAAGAGCTACAGGATTTGACTCAGTGGCCACGTCCAGATGAGTGAGGACATTTGGTTCCCTGAAGACAACTAACAGCAACACACCTTGTGCCACTGCTACTTGTCCCCAGGGAACACCCATGCCACACATGCTCTGGCACATGGCAGGATATCCTAGGTGGGGTAGGGGATGCTGGGGCCAGCACTGGCTTGGCATCAGCAGCCTTACCTGGGTTCCTGGGGGCTTTCCAGGGCTGCAGTAGTGGCAATGCTGCTGCTTGGAGCCTGGTTGGCAGCTGCAGTATGGCTGTGGCCAGCCAAGCCCCAGTTCTGAGTGGCGTGTGCTGCCCCCATGTGCACTGCTCTACTGCTCTGCTTTTTTTTTTTGCACAGAGAACAGCTGAACGTGAGGCGTGTGGTGTCACAAATGTGTCTGTAGTGTCACATATTGTACGGTCACTCTTGTCTTGATGTGGCCAGTGAGACTGCTTTGTGATCAGTGGTCATAAGATCGGCCCTTAATTAGGGGATGTATGAAAAGTTCTAAATATGAATGCTATGCTTATTAACATTTATTATTATCATTTATGTTATTTTACAAAATAATTCCAGTTACTGGATTTTCCCATAATGTGGGAAGAAACATCTGTGTTTTTCTTTATGCCAAAGTTTTAAAATGGTCTCTCTCTCTGCTAACAGACTTCTTTCTGCAACCGTTCTAATTTCATTGCCTACATGACAGAGTTTAGAGCTGCTTTTCTAAATTACATTTGACAACCCATTCAAGTAGTCTGTTCAGCCCGCACAGGTATCTTTCACGTTATCCACTGGCAAAGAAATTCCTCCTACAATTGTACCTGAAGTTTGTGCATATTCCTTTCAGATTCTTTTTCTTGAAATGCACAAACTTAAAAGAAGAAACGTTCTTGACAGCTTATTGTATAAATCCTTCTGACACAGTTTCCACATTTCTTTAGGAGAGGAGAACTGATTGCTACAAAGTAGGTCAAGAACTCCTGAGAGACATATTGACTGCCTTTGATTTTTCTACCTTGAAGTTCAAAGAGCATGAGCAAGTTCATTGAAAAAAGGAAGAATTGAGTTATTTAAAGAAATAGGGAACTTGCTTAGCATAAAATGGATTAAGAACTTCAGAAAGAGCTGGTCATAAATCAGGCAAGGCCCATACACACGTGTGGTATATATACAGTCTAATAATTTGGTTTCAGGACAGCACAGTCATTAACTGTGTTTCTGTTTCTATCATTTGGATTTTTTTTTTTTTTGTTATTGAGTTCATTGAGCCATTCAATGCTATAAGCCTAAATCTGCAATCTGTGCTTCATATTGGCTCCCAAGTTTGGTAAGTATTCCTTGAAACAATTTACTTAGCCTGAGAGCTGGGGAGACAGGGAAAGTGGGGAAGTACAAAGACCTAACCCTGAAGTTTATGCAAATAGTTAATGGAAAGCTCTTTGGAGTTAGGATTATATGTTTGTACTGTGCCTAGGACAATGGAGTCCAATCTGTTTGTGGCCTTTAGTTGCCAATGCAATGTAAATATTAAACAGTAAGCAAATATAATCAGATGGCTGTGCTGACATGAGCAGAGAGAGGTAGTTAGCTTTGCTAGTCTGAAGTCAGGCAGAAGGCAGGGTATGAATAAACGTTAATAGGAAACAGATTACTATTTTGCATCTGGTAAAGTAAGCTGCTGCTTATGAAAGTTTATGCATCTGATTTGGTTAATCTATAAGGGGCAACTCTACCCTGCCTTTTGCCTGCTCTCAGATGAAAAAGTGTTACAGGATTAGGAGCCTGCTGATTTGAAGGTAGTGAGAATACAACTGAGAAGAAATGGTTATTTTTTCTTTTTCAGACTGTCACATATTAGTGGCATATTAAATGAGGAATTTGTCATGCTTCTTGCTGGTGGTGAAATACCTCATAACCTTATTTCACCACACAGTTGTTTCCAGGTACATTCTAAAAGCGGGGCCAACATACATGCAGTGCATATTTCCTTGGACATGAATGAGCTCCAGCTGTGCTTTCAGAGCAGCCAAAGTGACTCATCACTCCCCATGGTAGTGGCTGGCCAAAGTGGTTCCTTCCTCCTCTTCTTTGCAGTTGGCCTGATCATAAGCCAGGGACAAATACTACTTGACTACATGACTGTCTATAGGTTGCCTCTTATGGAGCTGGCTATAGGTGGGAGAGGGAGTATCTAAAGGGGTCCTGAAGAAGCACTCTGCTCCTGCATTGATCATGGGAGATAATGTTCCCAGCTCAGGGTTGGCAGTAAGGCATGTGTTTGATGCAGGGACATATACCATCATCCCATCAAGACACAGGAGTACTACACTTTACCAAACAACAAACACAGAACTAGTCTCATCTACTTCCTCCGTGTTCTCAGTGGGAGATTTGCATATCACCATCCAAGCTAAGAACTTCATGCAGGTCAAGGCCACGTTGACAGCAGTGTTCAATGGATTGTCAGACTATTATAAATAAACAATTACACATTGACTATGTGCCAATCCAAATAAAACACAGATTAGTTTCTTCCACCTTCAGAACCAAGACACTATTAAGCCTGAAACGGAATAGCTTTCACCCACAGCCCGAATCCTGCCTACTTGGGAGTGGCACTAGACCACACGCTTTTGTATGAAGCACATGTAGATAAGACAAAATGCAAAGGTAGTTCCCAGAACAACACATTAAAGAAGTTCATCAACTCTAAATGGGGGGGCAATACAACAGTGTTACGAACTACCACGTTTTCACTTTGCTATTCTGCAGTTGAATACACATGTCCAGTTTGGGAAGGATAGTCATATTCAAAGAAGTTAGACACTGTGCTGAACAAAAGTTGCAGGTGCGTTACTGGTTGCCATAAATCAATTAATGTCACTTGTGTCCTCCTCCTTTCCAAAATCACCTCACCAGACATCAGGAGAGCAGTAACAAGCAAAAAAGAACAAAGGCACCCACTACATGGCCACATTGCAGCCTCCAGTAGACTAAAATCCCAAGAAAGTTTCCTCTCTACAATGCAGCCACTGGGTGAAATACTGATAGACACACAAATGAAAACGTGGCAGTCATGACTAGAGATGACTAGGAAGGAGTTAGGATGAATATTAGGGCTGTGTGAAGCTTCAGTCCTTGATTCAGCCTGATTCAGCCTGATTAGGAGGCCAAATCTCTGAATCCAAATTGAATCAAGAGACACTTTAATCTCTCTGAATCGAATCAGAACCCTCCGAATCAATTTGGAGAGATTCGGAAAGATTCGGTGATGTGGATATAGACACAGCTTTAAATGTTTTTTCTACATACCTCAAGGTACCAGGCAGCTCATGAATGCTGCAATGCTGGGGCAGATGGAGCATCTCACAGGAGCATGGGGGGCCCCCCAGCGCACTCTGCAGCAGACCTGGAAGTGGACTAGAAGTACTTATGGTCCACATCCAGGTCTGCCAGGGAGCATGCTGGGGGGCCCTCCCGCGCCACCCCAGATCAGTGACTGGTGCCTTCTGGGTCTGGGGAGGGTACCCAGGGTCCCCTGCAGCTGATTGCCAAGCTGGGAGGATACAGGGGGGCCCCCCAGCATGCTCAGCAGTGGATCCGAAAGTGGACCGGAAGTACTGTCGGTCCATTTCTGGATTTGCCACCGAGCATGCACTCCTGTGGGACACTCCATTCGCCCCAGCATTGCAGCGTTCATGAGCCATGCCTGGTACCTCGAGGTATGTAGAAAAAACATTTAAAGCTGTGTCTAAGGCTGAATTGCTGATTCTCTGAATCAGTATCAAATTTCAGATTCAGATTTGGCTGAATCGAATCGGGCACAGTGATCCGAATCAACTAATCAAATCACTGTCCCCAATTTGGGCTAAATCTGAATCAAATATGGCCCATTTTGCATACCCCTAATGAATATCAAAACTACTAAACATTTCCCTGCAGACACAGAGCTTGATTGACTAACATGAACCACCTCTGAACAGAGGTCATCAAGACTAAAGTCAGCATGCAACTGTGGGGATACTCTAATGACGCAGACACCATGTGTGTGTAGAGGAAACTTTCAGACTATAGTCACCTATGGGTCTCCCCACATAAGGAGGAACCAAGCACCAATGAGGAGCTTGTTAAGGCTGCAGATCAAGCAATAATATGTACCTGTTTTTGGACTTAAATTTGAATATGGTGACAGGACAAGAGAAGAAATGGCAGATGACTGTTCTTAGCTAAGATCAGAGCTTGTCCCTCTACATTAGTCATTCTGGTGCATATTAAAGGGTATCATTCGCAACAGTTAAAGTGGCAAAATTCTATATCTAAAAATAAATGCTGAACTTCCATGAGCATGACACATGAGGGGGATGAGCTAAGCAGGTGTCCAGTAGGAACACTAATCTCATGAATCATACTTTGCAGCTTCATGGTTAGCGATTTGTGAAATTCTGACTTTTTGCTGCTGAGCAGTGACCTTACGTCTCTTAGACAAGGCTGTGTCTGCAGTGAGAAATAGCTCTTGCTCAAGTAATGTGCAAGCATAATTGGTGTTCTGTGAAAGGTTTTCTCCTTCAGAGGAGAAAACATCAGAAAACAGAAGTTCATATTTTCTTTGTGAAAAATTCAGATGGAATTCACTTAAAAGTGAGTTACTATACATCTTAATTGCAGCTATATTAACTCTCACTAAAGGTAATAAATGCAAGTGCTTGATCCTAGTTACTGAAAGGGCATTATACAATATTTATTCTCCTAAATATTTTGAAGGGAAAGGAAAATGAACTAAAAGGCTGCCTAAACACATGCTACCGGGGCCGAGCTGGGGGAGGGAGGGGTGTTAATAATTGTGGCTTCTGGAGAGCTGCTCTAATTAAAACGCCTCTCTGTCATTTGTATTAAGCCCCCATAGGTTTAAAAATAGCCACAGGAGGCTTTATTTAAACCTCATTCAACAAGGTTTAGTTAAAGTGCCACAGCAGCCATTTTAAAACTATTTATACATGTGACGATGAGGCCACACGGGAGCAATCTAATAAGAACATGAGCCAGCATGTGCAGAGACAGCAAAAGATCAAAACTAATTTAGTCCATGACTGATTATTAAATAACATTTTTCCTTACTACCACTTATATCAATTGTGAAACAACCATACTTTTTTATGCTAAACGGCTGATGGACACATTGGTTAAGAACCTGCCAGTCCACTGGGTTAACTAAAGGCAGTTACTACACCCTTCTCCATATCCTTCACCTCAGTGAAGGCTGGCAAGTGAATGATCCTCACCCATAAATCCCTCAGGGAATATACTGTATGTGTAGAGGGCGGGGTGGGGGGTATTGCCTGTGGCAGGTTCTGACTTCTTGCCCTAACTTTTTGTAAGCAAATTTCATGTGCTCATGTCCTAGGGGATATATGTGGGGTAGCAAGACTATGCTCCTTTCCTTCCATCTCTTTAACTACACCAAAGAAAGCAACATTATTTATTGTGTGAGCTGGTGCAGCCTGCCTCTCCATCCTATGGAATTCAGTGATCACTAGGAAGCCTTGCCTTTTCACAAGTGTGGAGCTTGCAGTAGTGTAGACAGAGGGGGCCTCTACATGAACATACCTTGTTTACAACAGATTCCCGAGTGCGGCAGTGTACGGAGGCTGAACCTTATGTCACTTCCACAGGAGTCCTAGAAAGCTGAAGAATTAGATGGAAGCTCCAAACACTGAAACTTCCACTTTCCCTGAGTAGACAATAAAGCCTATATTTAGGGGCCTGGTATTGAATTGTTGTGTCCTCTATGTATTAAAAACATACTTAAATGAAACTAATATATTGTAAGGCCAGAAGAGACTATTGTGATCACCTAGTTTGACCTTCTATGTAACACAGGCCATAGGTGGAGGGCTATAATTATAAAAAGTTGAAAGAAGAATTTCATAAATTTCATAGACATTAGGGTTGGAAGGGACCATCGGAAGATCATCGAGTCCAGCCCCCTGCTCCAGGGGCAGGAAGTCAGCTGGGTTCAATGGATCCCAGCAAGATAAACGTCCAATTTACTCTTTAAGGAATCCAGAGTAGGTGCTTGCACCACCTCTGACACAGCTCTCTGTGTGCCGGCACATATCGCATGGGCTTAAAACCAATGATTATGGGTGCTTGTACACATAACAGGGGTATAGTCCTCAGAGTTTTATTCTATGCCCCCTAAATTGAAATGGTGGGTTTTTAATTTAATTCACTTTTTAAAATTGAAAGTATGTGATTTTTTTCTGTCATGTTATGGCAAGGGGCCCCGTCCTTTTTTCCTTTTTTTGGGGGTGGGTGGGGGGGCTGCAGAGCCTGCCCATGGGTGGAGGGTTGGCTGGCAGAAG